>NC_043015.1:13025837-13225837 GCF_006345805.1 Octopus sinensis | reverse complement strand
ATACGGATTATCCCGAAAGATAGGTATTTGAGAAATTGTAATCAGCGACAGCGCTTAACACAATACAAAAAGCGTCTTTCTAAAAGGTTCATTTCTTTCTGTTTTTTAAAGATTTTTTAATATATAACTAATGATTTATATTTCAGAAAAACTCCAAATATATACATGTACGAGATGTACTCATATATATATGAGACTTGTATGCTGGTTGTTCCTGATGAAACAAAACCCCTTTCGTCAGATTTTCTGGGCATTTGGTCTTGACTGCCTTTTATAACGACTTCAGCAATTTTGCGTAGAACTCTCCATTCCTGGTGTGTCCCTTTTGAAGATAGTCAATAGACACAATGCCTCTTGCGTCCCAAAATACTGAGGCCATCACCTCACCTGTAAATGACACGAACTTGGCCTACTTAGGAGCAGGTAAGAAGGGGTGTTTCCACTGCATGGATTGTCTTTTTGTTTCTGGCTCAAAGTGATGAACCCAACACTAATCCTAGGTTAGGAAACACTCAAGGAAACCATCTGGATCTGTTTCAAGCAATGTCAGATTTTCCCGTGATGTGAACAACCTGGTGCGCTTTTGATCAGGTATCAGAAGCTTTCGTCATGCCAAGTTCATTGTGCAGAATATTCTCAACTCACTCACGGGATATGCTAATAGCTTTGATTATTTGATTTACAGTCAATTGCTTGTCATCCATCACCATGTGGTGAACACGATCAATGTTTTCCCTGGTGGTGGCAATTACAGGACGTCCAGGCCTTGGACCATCTTTAAGTGTCTCCCTTCCACTTTAGCTACCCACTTTTGCACTGTTGAGAAAGCTGAAGCAGCCATGTCAGCAGGAATGTCCTTAGGGGTTAACCCTTTTCCTGCAGGTACTTGATAACACCACGCTGTCAAGTTTTGTCCATTTTGCAAGAGAAGTCGCTACTACGTACTACTTTTGAAGTCTTTGAAAAATCAAATGTCAGTTTATCTGGAAAGAAACAATGTAGTTATCAATCAGTTGAAATTCTTGCATGCAAGATTTTACAGCTCTAGCATCACTCCTTCATAGTCAGCCTATGAACTTTTCAGCCTACCTTCGTCTAGACATGCGTATCTGTGTGTATGCGTGCGTGCGTGCGTGCGTGTGTATGCGTGCATGCGTGTGCGTGAGTGCGTGTGTGTGCGTGAGTGTGTATATATGTGGGTGCATATGTGTGTGCGTGCGTGCATGTGATTATGCAGTCAACAAATTTCTAGAGAAATATATAGAAAACACGTAGAAGTGCTTGAACTTAAACTCCGAAGTCTTTATCAAGGACCAGGTCCACAGTGTAAAGAGTGGCTATAAGAGAAATTCAGGTGAGCTCATATGGAGATAGTAATCCAGATAAATACGATCAGGCTTCATATATATAAATGCACACACACAATATATATATATATATATATATAGAGAGAGAGAGAGAGAGAGAGAGAGACAGACAGACAGACAGACAGATACACATATATTACAGATATATTCAGAAGATAAACTCATACGTACAAGCATAAATATATTTATATATATTGACTAATGAATTTATTAGTCAATATATATAAATATATTTATGTTTGTACATATGAGTTTATCTTCTGAATATATTTAGTTTTAGTATCTATATATATATCTGTATCTAAATTTATCTATCTATCCATTTATATATGTATACATATATATATATATATATATATATATATATATATATATATACGCGCGTACACACACACACACGCGCGCACACACACACACACACACACACACGCGCGCGCACACACACACACACACACACACACACACACACACACACACACACACACACGTATACTTCACCCTACGTCGTTAATCGGTTCCAGGAGACACGATGTAAGTCGAAAAACGACTTAAGTTGAATTAACTTGTCTCTAGGCTAAACCGTTAATAACCATTCCCAGTTCTGTACTTTATTTATGAATGCATTTTCAATAATATATGGTTAATAAAAACCTATTTTAAGCTTACAAACAAATAATTTTATTTCCTAATACAGTACTGTAAAAAAAAGAAAAGTAATCTAAATTTATGAATACAATTTAACAGTGTTTACCGTACATCGAGAACACTTTAGTTATGAATGAGCTTTTTTGAAGCTTAAAAACACATTCAGTAATTATTATTATTTTGCAATAGTAAAAAAAAAAACCAAATTACTTTAAATTTACCAGGATGTACATACAATTTGGTGGCTTACATCTCAGATGTAGATGGCTGTGGATCGTAAACATCAACAGCTGACTCTGGCTGTTCTTGTTGTTCGATTCGCTTAAAAAGCTAGTTGGGAGTTCCTTGAACTGTCTTCTTTTCCTCAAGGATTACATTATAAAGAGCAAAAGTCTCTTGACAAGCCACCATAATCTTGGAAAAGGGTTGAGCATTTGGATCTATATCCTCGAATATAGAAAGATATTTTCTATATATGCAAATGCTTGCTGCATTTTCTTAATGGTAAAGTGACATGGCTCAGGTTCGACTTCCTCTTCTTTATTTTGCTGCTCGTGAAGCTCTATCAAATCCTTGTTCGTCAGGGGCTGCTCGTCTTTTTCAAATAAATCTGTGAAATTTTCCTCCTACAAATCTATTTTCAGTTCTTTACTCGTAGTCACCAACATTTTGTTGATGGCAACATTATCAAACCCCTTAAAATCATTCACGAACTGCGGGCATACCTTCTTCCATACTCCATTCATATCCGTGCTCTGTACATCATTCCATGCCGCTGCTATGTTCTGTACAGCCATGTAGATATCGTATCACTTCCAGTAGTCACGAAGTGTGATGGACTCATCGAGATCAGTTGCAGCTATTGCTTGCCGCAGCGTATATAGTAACGCTTGAAGATAGTAGTTAGTCCTTGATCCATTGGCTGCAGAAGAGACGTGGTGTTCGGAGGGAGGTATATGACGGTAACGTTGGAGTCAAAATCTACAATGTTTTGTGGGTGGCCAGGAGCATTATCTAAGATAAGTAAAACCTTAAAAGGGATACTCTTCTCCTTACAGTACTTCTCTGCTGCTGGAATAAAAACAACAACAGTAACCCATGCTTTTGAATTAGCCATCCATATAACAGGGAGAGATGCTTTGGGTATGTTCTTCAGGGCACGGGGGTTGTGTGCGTGATACACAAGCAATGGCTTTAACTTAAAATCTCCTGCACAATTACCTCCCAACATAATGGTCACACGTTCTTTTGACACCTTGTAGCCTGGAATGGTTTTCTCCTCCTTGGAAATGAATGAACGGTCTGGCAATTTTTTCCAATACAATCCAGTTTTGTCTACGTTAAAAATTTGTTCGAGAGGAAGCCCGATTTTTCGAATACTTTCTTTAATGCATTAGGAAATTCCGCTGCTGCTTGTTCGTCAGCTTATGCTCTTTCACCTTGTTTCTTACTGGAGTGATAACTTCTTTACTCCTTAAATCTCATGAACCATCCTTGACCTGCCTTGAATTCTACATCTTTCTCATCTGAATATTTTTTCTTCAGGTCCTCAAACAAAGACAACGCTTTCGCTTGAATGATTTCTTGACTAATAGTAGCGCGCTAACGATTCAGCCAAAGAGAAAGAAGACTTTCCATTTCTTCAAAGATTTTGTCTCTTTTCTTATTGGTGACAGTGTTCTTTATCCCTGGCGCTTCAGATTTGATATGTGCTAAAATTTTGTCCTTATGTACAATCGTCGATACAGTTGTCCGACTCATCCCCAAAAGCCGTGCAATTACTACCACTTTTTCACCTTTTTCACGGCGTTTCATCATAGACAGCTTATCTTCCAGCGTTATAGCATGATGCTTAGCACTTTCACTATGAATTTTCTTAGGATCCATAGGGGCAAAAAATAAAGTCACAAATGAATGAGGATGAGAAAGTAGCCGATGAACAGACGTAAACAAATTTGAATTCAAAATAATCGCGGGAATCACGAGTGACAACGACGTCTAACGGTAGATATTGAAACTACAGTGCAATATGAGCTCCGAAAAACCGATAAATAAGACAACACAGCTGATATCATGATTTCACTCACTAAGCTACACTACTTTATGGTGTCTATCTTAACATTTATTGTACGTATTTTAATATGATTTTATATACTTTCATTCTTATTTCTTGTAGAGTAACATAATCTTATGTGTTTTTCTAATGATTTTACGATTCCAGTATTTGTGTCGAGTAAAATGACTTAACTTGATTTTTATTTTTCTATATATTATTTTTGAAAACAGACGTATAATCGAAACGACTTAAGTCAAGGTATGCCTGTATGTGTGTGTGTGTGGTGTGTGTTGTGTGTGTTGTGTGTGGTGTGTGTGGGTGTGTGTGGTGTGTGTTGTTGTGTGTGTGTGTATAAATATATCGGTATTTTCATTACTTATATGGTTTTTATTACATGCTGGCCACTGATAAGATCATTGATTTTATCTTTAATTATGTATGCTTATATATGTATGTATGTGTATATATATATATATATATATATATATATAATATATATTATATAATATATATATATATATATACATATATACTATATACATACACACACACACTATTATATATATATAATATATAATATATATATATATATAATATAGGAGATAAATAAAAATATATGCATACATACAAATATATGTACGTACCTACATCTACATGTATATATACATGCATATATAAATAATTATACGGGAGTACAGGACATCACAATAAGACGTAGAAACGGAAAAAGCCAAAAAAACAAAAAAAACAAGAAAACGGAAAACGAAAAACAAGAAAACGAAAAACAATACAGGACGAGCTACACAAGGACAAAACCCCCGTCATCAGCTGTCGCTAGAGGAGTCAGGCATGTTTCGAAGGCATAACAGAACACTAATCCATAGGCCTTCCTGCGAGAGAATTAAAATAAAATTTCAAGCAGCGGGGCACAATGAGTACGAACACAAACAAGACGTAACAATAAGACTGCAAAATTAAAATACATGTACAAAAACAAACACAAGAGGACGAACGAAAAAAAGCCTTTTTTCTGGCATAGACAAACAATAAAACTGCAAAAATAAAAATACATGTACAAAAAGTACATTAGTTACAAAACGAGAAAATAACAAGAATATATACAGGAAATCAACCACACAAGGGGACGAACGAAGAAGCCTTTTGCTGGCAAGGACGAAAGTGTAGTAGCAGCGCGTGGAGGCAGTCTTTTCAATATATATATATATATATATATACATATATAAAACTGTATATGTGTGTGTGTTTGTGTATAGATTACATCATACTGTCTTCAAATAGTAAAATATTTAGTTTCAAATACACTTTATCCGAATAAAATACTAGACGTACACGGCTAGAACGTCTTTGATCAAAAGTCTATTTGTTCATATTTTCATTTTCAGAAAATGTGGCAATTATTTTCAGTATACAGAACACATATCTGAAATATTTTTTCACATGTCCTACAGCCTTTAAGGAAAATTCAATTGTACTATTTTGATTTATATCTAATGAATACGTATGGTTTTTAAATACAGATAACGTGGGTTTAAATGCCACACAGCATTATATTTTTTGCAGAGCTACAAACATTTAGTGTGTTTGCAACATCAAATTTCAATATTCCAGTCTATGTATACTTGATTCTCACACATGACATTCCAACAGTTTAGCTTACTACATTTTACATTAACTGATATTTGAAAGCGAAAAAGCATCCAGTTTTCTGTCACGTTCCTTTTATGGA
The DNA here is from genome assembly GCF_006345805.1 of Octopus sinensis. NCBI lineage: Eukaryota > Metazoa > Mollusca > Cephalopoda > Octopoda > Octopodidae > Octopus > Octopus sinensis. The sequence goes on along the minus strand of NC_043015.1, from coordinate 13,220,022 downwards.
GAAGGACAGGCAGTTTTGTCTGGTGGCCTTAACGAAAGAGGTTGCTCGGTGGACGATTTTGAAGACATACTTTCTGCTTTGTCCAAGACCTCATCAACTTTTTCAAGTGTCACTTGAAAAAGAAAGTAACGGCGTCTCTCTCTCTCTCTCTCTCTCTCTCTCTCTCTCTCTCTCTCTCTCTCTCTCTCTCTCCTCTCTCTCTCTCTCTCACGCGTAAGCGCAGACAACATCTTTAAGGGTAGAATTGGAATAAATCCCGTAACTTAGATAGCCAGGATGAGATGGTGATGGCAAGATCGTTAGCACGCCGGGCGAAATGTTTAGCGGTATTTCGTCTGTCATTACGTTCTGAGTTCGAATTCCGCCCAAGTCGACTTTGTCTTTCATCCTTTCGGGGTCGATTAAATGAGTACCAGTTACACACTGGGGTCGATATAATCGACTTAATCTGTTTGTCTGTCCTTGTTTGTCCCCTCTGTGTTTAGCCCCGTGTGGGTAGTAAAGAAATAGATAGTGATTGAGAAATTTATATCTCAAACAAAAGTAGGATGTGTCGTCTGCAGTAGAAGTAGGATGTCTTCAGTAGCAGTAATTGTAGCAGCAATAGTGGCAACACTTGTAGCAGTAGCAGCCTGGAACCAGTAGCGTAGCTAGTAGAGAGGTAGGGGGTCCGCCTCGGGCGACGTTTTTATGGGGATAGCTCTTTTGGGTTTTGTGTATAAGTCTGTACAGGCGTGGGGTCGGTGGTGGGCGGCCAGCTCAAGGAATTTTCTGCGCGACGCTCACTCTACCAACTCCACTGATCGAAACAGCTGTAGAAAGAAACATTAACAATATAGCAGCATTGGTTGTAGCAACAGTAACAGAAGCAGTTGTAGTTGTAGTAGTGGAAATAACGGGTAGCAGCAGTGGCAGTAACTGTAGCAGCAGCATCGGTTGCAGCTACAGAAACCGCAGCAGTAGAAGTAGTTGCAATTATAGTAGTTGCAGCAATAGTAGAAGCAATAACAGCAACAGCAGTAGTCGCAGCAACAGCATTACTAGTAATAACACTAAAAATGAGAGAAGCAACTATAGTTTATCCAATTTGCTATTGCATCTATAACCTCGTTGTTTTTATGTGTACGTTGTGTGTATGTATGTGTGTGTGCGCACGCATGTCTGTGATCGTGCGTGAGTGTACCTAAATAGGAGCTCTTAATAAAAGTATTTCTAGAAAATGCACAGGTCACAGTAAAACATAGAAATCGGATTCGATGTCATTAGATTTGAATCAATAATAGTTAATCATTATCTGGACAATTTTTTTTTATTCCTGCGTTGCACAGTGTAATTAAAGAGACAGATCAACAGTACAAATTTTATTTTATAGAATCAAACCAAACGCAACCAGATACATTGTTAAACTGGGATTGAATTTCCTGATGTCCTTGAATGCATAACCAGTTTTGTGTTTACCCCCATACCCCCACCGATTTGTTTCCTAATAAATTTTTTTGATAATGCATATGTTTTAATGAAATATTACAAAGATATATCTGTGATGACGTAGATTGCGATTGTTCTGATGAAATTTTAAGAAACTTTTTCTAGTTTATATTTTTGTACTCATGAAGAAAAGAAACCTTTTTAACTGATCAATAACTTACTTGTGATTATGAGACAGCATAAAAAAATTTTATGATATTATTCTGATTGATGTTTCTTCATTATCAGCATGAAAATGGAAGATACGATAAAAAAAAACCGTTTCCCAGTTTATGTTTTGCTTACTATAAAACAAATCAAAAGTATTCAAATTACTGAATATTTTTGCTTTATGTTGTAGAAGACTAAATATAAACTGAGATTTTTTTTTACCGTGCTTCCCAATTTCACTTTGATAATGAATGATATCAATCAGGACAATGTCATTGTTTTCGAGGGAGGCAGGTCTCTAGTCTGAGACGCGATGTGCAGCAATGTTCTCCGGCCCCAACCTTGCTGCATTGGCACCAACCTTGCTGCATTGGCAGCAAACCCGGGTATCGCCGCCCGTTACGCAGAAAAGAGAAAAATCAATCCAGGGGTCTGACCGGCCACTATAGGTTTGAGCCGGTCGCTGTCGAGACGTCAGATGTTCTAGGACCCCGTACTACCGATTTCCTCTGCAAAATAGGGGTTACGGCGGCCCGTCGAAGAAATTATCCCCGCGAGGTGGAGTGGCTGCTGCAGTGAATGGGCTGGCCATTCCCTGCGACATTGCCATCGCGGTCATTACCGTGAGGTGCGGCTGAGCACACCCTTTGCTCTGGGGTATGAAACCCATCGCCCCCTCTCCTTCCATCTCCTAACCCACCTTTTTTCCTTTCATATCTCCCTTTTTACCTGTTTCTTTATACGTCAATGTTGCAATTGAAATTAAAATTTTGTGAATAAACTAGTTATTGAATGGTTAAAAAGCATAGACTTCTTTTCTTTTTGAGTAAAGAAAAATTGCTGTGTAGTTAAGAAGCTCGCTTTGCACACGCGTGGTTTCAGGGTCAGTCCCACTGCGTGTCACTTTAAGCGTCTTCTACTATAGCCCCTGGTCTGCTGATACCTTGTGAGTGAATTTGGTCGGTGAAAACTGTGTGAAAGCCCGTCGTATATAATGTGTTTGTGTGTGTGTGAGTGTGTTGGGGTGACCCACCAACTGCTTGTTAACTGCTGTTAGTTTGCTTTACATATCCGTAAATTAGCGGTTCTGCAAAAGAGACGATGAACTAAGTACAAATTTTTGTTTGTCAATTTCTTCGAACAAACCCTGCAAGGCGAGGCCCCAACATGGCCGCAGTCCAATGACTGAAACAAGTAAAATGCAAAAGATTAAAAAAATAATAACTTCCATCTATACCAGTGCTCCGCATCTGATATGCTGCAGCATACTGGTGTACCACGACACGATGCTAGGTGTGCCGTAATGTAATCTTAATATAAATTTTTTCTCTATACTTTTTGTTATATTTTTAGTTCAGGTGTGCCGTCGAATTTTGAAAAAGACTATACGTGTACAGCAAGTGAAAAAAAGGTTGCGGAGCACTGTTCTGTACCATCGAAAAATCTATTTCTGCTGAATTTCATTTTAAAAATCAGCATTATTAAGAAAGCTACGAGGAAACAAAATCAGTAGTTACCAAATTGTAGTTGTCTTATCATATACTTGTTACAATTATTTGACTGCGGCCATGCTGGGCCACACCTTCAAGAGTTTTTCGTCGAACAAATCGACCCCAGGACTTTTTAAAACCTAGTACTTATTCTATCGTTCCCTTTTTCCGAGCCGCTAAGTCATGAGGACGTAATACACCAACACCGGTCGTGAAGTGGTGGCGGGGGACAAACACAGACACATAGACAGACAGAAGACAGACAAACAGACAGACAAACAGACAAACAGACAGACAGCTAGATAGATAGATAGATAGATAGATAGATAGATAGATAGATAGATAGATAGATAGATAGATAGATAGATAGATAGATAGATGAACAGAATTTAGGTTAGTTGAAATATGTTTGTCACATATTTCAACTGCTAAAAGGCAAATACACTGCAGTTACCGTGGAGAAAATCTCCTTTATGTTAAAAGGTGTGAAAACACCTGGTTTGTTCAGTGTCGCCATCTGTCAGGAATTTCAGACATCGATGTTCCGGGCTTTTTGACTCTTGTCAATGAGATATACCTAAGAGATGATTCTTTATTACGATAATTATATCTCATACATAGATGGGACAACACAGGACATTACAAACAAATAATGCGTTTATAAGTTCTTTTTAAAGTGGTTTTTAAAAATATGAAGATGAATGTTGTATTTTTAAAATTTGCAAGTTTTACAAGTTTACCCTTGGCCATGAAGCCCAACGGCCACACCATACTTTTCTACCATGGATGAGATTAAGTAGGGTCATTCAAACCCAACTTCCTTGCCACATCCTTCCATCTTTTCCCGAATATACTTCGCGACAGGTATCTCCTCTCCAGCCCTATCTTGCTCTTCAGATGATATCTGAAGTAATATAGCAAACCAGGGCCGGAGATGAAAATTTCCGTCGCGACTCCTTTCATTCTAGTTTTCCATATACACTCTTTCAATACTGCAACTGTGCATAAAAAACATGTCTCACCTTTCATTGATAGTCCGGGTGGCGATACAATCTCGATCATGGACTCAGCAAACAGCTGTACTCTTCCTAGATGCGACAGCACGTGTTCTATGTAAATTATAAAACCTGAAAGCTCCGGGTGTTGTACAAGGGCGTGTAGAACGGTTTCATCGTCCTGCCCGCACCTTGAGCATGTCGGTGGCACAGACAATCAATGCCTAGACAATTTGTCGCGAACAGGTAACACACTTCTTTAGCACTGCCAGGTCAGGGATTTCTGGTAGTTATCCAGGTACCCCGGCCCGAAAGTTCTTTGAAACAGGTTTGCTAGCTGGCCTTCGTCGAGCCCCAGAGCTTCCCTTAGGACGTCATCCCTCTTAAACTCTACCAGCCCTCTATAGAATACAGAGGTGGTATTCCCGTTGCCGGTCTTGCCCGCCTTATGGATTAACACGAGTGCCTGTCGGCATTCCTTTTGCCATTCAGTCGTGTTACATATTTTAATGAAGTTGGGTTTGGGTTCCTCCAAGGAGGCCAGTCGCGGAAAGAATTTTTCTGCCAGCGAATTCCACACCTGGTCACCGCACTTTTCGCCGCAGTTAAAGCAGCGTGGCCTCCACCCCTGTACTGCAATTCTCACACTCATCCCTTCCCCTATCGAGCAGCCCTTCTAGTACTTTAGGGTGGCTTGAACCACGTCGTCAAGGGCTGCCCCTTCCAATTTTTGGCCTCTTTCTTCTTCATCTGTAAAATAGACATTTTTTCCTCCATATCATAAGTTATGGCTGCTGCTATCCAAATTACGTCGTATCCTGCTGTTATATCTTCTACGGTAATTTTTGCCGTCCTTCTACCCAAATACGTTGGTAGTAGAATTATTTCCCCATTTTTTAATGTTTATGTTGATAACTCCTTAGCCATGTTCTCATTAGCAAATTGTGCTTCTACCGTGACATTCCTTCTACCACGTCCAACGTACTCGATTTTTTTCCATACATATGCCAGACACCTTTCGATTATTTCACTTTTACAAGTTACAATTCTTTTTTTTCCTTTAGATTATACTTTTAATATGTTAGTTAGTTAGTTAGTTAGTTAATTTGGCTCAAAAGCAAATAGCAAGGCCATGTAGGGGGACATGGAGTTAAGTACAGGGTGGTGTTCATGTAAAGAGTTCAGGCCACTTGAGGTCCAGGGAGGCTTTGAACAAAGCGGTCGTCGGCATCTTCACCATCTCGTCTGGCAGCTTGTTCCACGGATCCGCAACCCGAACGGAGAAAGCTCCTCTCCTTCGATTGAGATGAAATCGTCGCAGGTAGAGCTTTTCGGAATGACCCCGCAGCCGACGCTCTGGAGCAGGAGTGAAGAACAGCTCTTTCGAGAGGTTACACTTTCCGCTTATGATGTTGTGGGCGAGAATGAGATCACCACGGCGGCGGCGTTTTTCAAGAGAATAAAGGTCGAGCGTCCTCAGCCTTTCTTCGTAGGACAAATTTTTGAGACCATGAACCATGCGGGTAGCCAGCTTCTGGACTCTTTCGAGATGCTGTATGTCTTTGAGGAGATAAGGAGAAGAGGCTTGAATCCCATACTCCAATATGGGTCTCACCAGCGTGACATAGAGTGGTAGGAATATGGCTGCTGTAAGCATTCCGAATGACCGTCGAATCAAGAACAGAATTCCGCGTGCTTTGTTGGCAGCATGGACGCACTGGGCCGAAGGCGAAAAGGAGGAATCCACCAAGATACCCAGGTCCTTTACCTGATCGGTCCTCTCCAGTAGCAGACGACCCGGCTCAAAATCAAGTTGAGTTGCAGGAGTAGAGCCGACAGGCAGATGACAGCACTTTGACACGTTCAGACACAGGTCCCAATCGTTAGACCACTTCCAAATTTGGTGGAGGCATCGACGAAGATCCTCTATATTACCGCAAGGAGCGACCAGTTTGATATCGTCGGCAAATAGAAGGGTGTGTTGCGTGAGGTCGTCGGGCAAGTCATTTATGAAGACTAAGAACAACCACCGTTCTCGTAGCTATATTTTGTACAATTTCCTGCGGAAGGAGCAACTTCGTATCCTTTTTCCGTTCTTTTTTACAAGATTTCTATACTTAAACAACTCAGCCTTTGCCACCTCTAGCGTTATCATATTACCGCCTAAAATTATCATACCGTTATCATATTACCAGCCGAAAAGCTGGGTTTTTCCTTAAACACTCATTTTACATTATCGGTTTCTTTGTTTGGTATCTTTTCCATTTCTAGGAAATCCTCCTTAGAGATTACGTTGAATTCCATAACGTAATTATACAGAAAAATAATTTCTTAAAAAGGAATATACAAACTGACAAAAATATTTTTTTGACAAAAAATAATTTTTACCAAAATTATTGACAAAAATATTTTTTACCCTGCAAAAGGTAAAAAACCAAAGAGTTCAAATCACAAAAAGCCCAATAGCAGTTGTTTCCAACAATATCAAAAATTTCACAATATTCCTGCAGGGCGAAAATGATAGTTCACAGATTAACAGCAGTTTCAAATTTCAACAGGTACAACAAACAGTGCAATAATAAAGAAACATTAGATAATAAGAGATAGAACTTACAAACAAGTAGCACCAAAAGGAGATGTAGCTAAGAGATGATTCTTTATTATGAATATTAAATTCAATACACAGATAGGACAATACAGGACATTACAAAACAATTAATGGTGCTACGGTGAGCTTATCGGATGACATATTTTAAAATTATGTCTATATATACAACTAAATTTTTTTTTAAACACTGACTGTAGTCCAGAAGGCCAGAGACTACACCCTACTGAACAATCTCGGCTTGCTGCTCCAGGTGCCGAGCCGCAAGCCAATGGACTTGTCCTTGTTAACTTTTGCGCCTGCCATCGCTTCGTATCCCTTTATTGCATCCTCTACACAAGGTAGCTGATCTTCACTGGACACGGTGATGGTGACATCATCCGCATTAGCAGAAACAGACTTACCACATCCGATTTCATTAGGGATGCACACCAAATTCTCCAACCTCTGCAGTAATGGCTCAAGAGCCAGCACATACAGAAGCGGAGACAGGGGGCACTCCTGACGAACCGAGCGCTTGCTCTCAAACGGAACCGACAGGTAACCGTTTACCTAGACTGTCGATTTGATGGCGATATAAATGGCAGTGATTCAGCCTTGAAAGCCCAAGCCTAGCCCAGCTGCCTCGAGGACCGCCGCCAGACACTGGTGATCTACCATATCAAAAGCTTTACTTTGGTCTAAATGGACCAATGCCCCGCCTTTGCCGGATAATTTACCCACCCTGTCTAAAGTGTAGCGTAAGAGTGGGAGGTTGTGTTGGATTGACCTGCCTGGGATTGCGCATGTCTGCGCTTTCCCTACAAGTTTCTCCGCGACAAGCGTCAACCTTTTAGATAGTACTTTGGCCAAAATCTTTAACTCTACGTTAAGTAGAGTTATGGGCCTGAAATTACAAATATGATCCCCTTGTTCGGGTCTTTCTGATCAACGTCACCACTCTCCGACTAACAGAGCTGGGAATCCTCCCATTCTGCCGCCAGTTCGTGTAGACTCAGGCCAGTAAGTGTCCGAACAAGTCCAGGATACTTCGATAAAAATCATAGGGCAGACCATCCAGCCCCGGCAACTTGTTTCCTGCGCATTCAGCCAGCACCTCCTTGGCCTCCTTAGCTGCATTCACAGCATTCCGCTTCCTGTGCCGAGAGTCGCCGCCTGCCGGCGAGGAAATCCCTTTGGGTCTCCCCACGATCCGTCGCACCGCCCTCCCCGAACAACCGGGCGAAATGCTGGTGAAAAGCCATTCGCATCTCCACTTGTACTTCGATCGTACAACCCTGCTCGTCAATTAAAGACTTTATAGAAGCTTCTCTGCCTCTACAACATGGGCACGACAAGCCCATCCAGCAACGTTAATACTCTCTCTTCCCACTGCACGTAACTTAGCCCTGACTCTACACCCTTCGTGTTTGGCTTTGAGGTGGCGAAACAATACCACCCTCGCCGCCGTCACTCTAGGTGCAGAGCCAGATTCCATGGCCTCTTCTAATTCCTTAACTAATTGCCCTTCTATCCTAGTCTTTTCTAAACTTAGCTGTTTACTAAATCTAACAGACTCTGAATGAATGGTTCGTTTGAGGGTGCACCACCATCTATTATTGATGATGGCGCCACATAATGACCTCTAAACTAATTTCTTGACCCGGACACAGAAGGTTTTACAAGTCAAAATAGACTTGTTTAGCTTCCAGTACTCTGGTCCCTGTCTATGGCACTTAGCTAAGTACACCTTACACGTCACAAATTTGTGATCCGTGTAAGGGACGCAATCAAACGTGGACAACTAACAGTATCCTTATCTCTATCTCTAATAAATATTCTATCTAGATAAGACCTGTGTGAACCGTCGTTATTAGACCACGTCCATTGTAGAACGAGCGGTTCATCCATCCTGTAAATGTCTACTAAGTTATAGCTTGGTAGTAGCCTTTTGAGACCAGGATTTCCGCTTCTATTTGCCGAGCCAACACTATCCACTCGTGCATCGAGGATAGTGTTAAAGTCTCCAATTAGAACTTGAGTCTTAAACGTCACTAAGAAATTCTCCAAGTCACGAAAAGAAACCCAGCTTGCCTACACTCCTTCGGAGCGTAGATAACTACCAACCTGAAAGACTGCTTACTTACATGTGTCACATCTAGGACGACCAGCCTACCTTCTGGGTCCAGAAAGACTGTACTTACCTGTACATCCAAGCCTTTTCTGAACAAAACCACCACGCCCGCACCTCCCCAGCGACGAAGAGAAATAAATTTCTCATAGCTACTTAGAAGAGGCAAGAACGTGTGGCTCATTCAACTTGGACTCAGTTACCACACATGTATCCAAATCTAGCGACCTGAGGTCGTTTAGGAGGCAAATTGTTTCCATCTCAACCCCCAAGCCATGTGCATTTATCTCCACGATAGAATAAAAACAGAGAGTAAAAAAGAACTTGCGTTTTGGGGAGAGGCTGCACTAATTTTGCAATCTCTCCTTCCTTTTCTCTCTGGACCACTTCTTTTCTTTAGTTACGTCCAACAAATCGTTTGGGTACCTTTTCTTGCAGGATTCATAAAGTTCATCATCCAGTATTTTTGCCAACCTAATATGGGCTGGCATGTCTGAAACACGTTTGTAAATGAATACCTGCGGGTGTCCGCCAAATATCCTCGCCATAACTTGATTTTTCTCATTATATTTAAAGATGTAGCTAAGAGATGCAACTCTGAACGAACTTAATAAGGCTGTAGCTTTATATATAATTCAGTCAACATATTGACTGACTTGCACTAGTAGATCGCCCGATCAAGGTAAATAACGACGCATTGGCGCAAAGCAGTGTTTAGGTAGAGAAGAATGTAGATTAGTTGAAACATGTTTGTCACATATTTCAACTAACATGTGTGTGTGTGTGTGTGTGTGTATGTGTGTATGTGTGTGCGTATGCATGTAATTATATACGACGGACTTCTTTCAGTTTCTGTCTACCAAATCCACTCACAAGGCTTTGGTCAGCCCGAGGCTATGGTAGAAGACAATAGCCAAGGTGCCACACAATAGGACTAAACACGAAGTAATCTGGTTGAGAAGCAAACTTCTTACCACTCAGTCACACTTGCACCTGCTACAATGGATCTCGAATCACATGAAGCTATAAATCTTTTCTACTATAGGCATAAGGCCTGAAATTTTGTAGGAGAGGGCTGTCAACTACTTTAACCCTAATGCTCAACTGGTACTTATTTTATCGACCCCGAAAGAATGAACGGTCAAGTAGACCTTAGCGGAATTTAAACTCAGACGGATGAAACGCCGCTGAACATTCTGTCCGGCATACTAACGATCCTGCCAGCTCATCGATTAGGAATAATCCTTTCTACAATGTGCACAAGGCATGAAACTGTTTTGAGGAATTTGGGGGAAAGTCGATCCCAGGGCTCAAGTGGTCGACTCTGAAAAGATGAAAGGCAAAGTCGGAATTTGAACTCATTGTCTCTTATAACAGCATTAAAATATTGGGTTAAAAAACAGTTTTTGATAGATTAAGTTGAAAGTTCCCTCATGGGATTCGAACCCACATCTCCTGTAGACATAACATATGTTCATCCATTGTACCAAAGCAACCCTTCGAATTTCTCTATCCATTTTAGAAACTTTATTCTTACCAAAGAGAATTGTACGTTATTGACGTCATCAAAATTCTTATGACGTCAATAAATTTTATTATATTTTATATTTAACGGTAGGTAGCGATCATAACATTTGTAGTCCCTTAGTGAAATTACTGCTGTTGATTGGTAGACTGTAGAAAAAAGGGGAGAGAATAAAAGTGTAATTAGTCACTCAACCTGCTAGAAATAACAGCCAAATCTCTTTCAAATCTTCACTTGCCATATTAAGTATAGGAAGGTTACGTTAGTTAATATTGTCCTATATCAGTGCTGGTGAACCTAAGACATGCGTGTCAGCAGGGACAGGCCGAAAATTTAAGATGACACGCGATGAATTTTGAAAAAAAATCTCCCTGCAAAATCATGTTATTAAAAGCTCGCTAAATTTGACAAGGGTCTCAAGTTGCATTTTTTCTTCAATTTCTTTTGCAGTGATAGCTAAAACGATAGTATTTTATATTATATCCCATCAATTAAGAGACGATCGGAAACTAATGAGTTGGTAACTCATCACTGAACACATTCATGTACAAGCTAAAACGACGTAACAAGCATTTTCTTTTTTCTTTTTATTTTGTGCAATTCTTTCACTCGTAATTTTCTGCAGCCAAGTATTATAGCATCACCAGCTGACAATTAAAAAGGAAAAAACGATAATAAATTTACGAAACAGAAATCGACGAAATTTTCAAGATTGATAGAGTGAGCAATAAGGCGTCATGTGATAAGGATAACTAAGCTCTACGTAATAAAATTGTATAAGAAGCTGGTTACGAGTGGGGGAGTGGCTGTGCGGTAAGTAGCTTGCTTACGAACCACATGGTTCCGGGTTCGGTCCCACTGCGTGGCACCTTGGGTAACTGTCTTGTACTATAGCCTCGGGCTATAGTAGAGCGGATTTGGTAGACGGAAACTGAAAGAAGCCCGTCGTGGGTGGATTTGGTAGACGGAAACTGAAAGAAGCCAGTCGTATATATATATATGTGTGTGTGTGTGTGTGTGTGTGTGTGTGTTGTGTGTGTGTGTGTGTGTGCGTGCGTGCGTGCGTGTGCGTGTGTTTGTCCCCCCAACATCGCTTGACAACTGATGCTGGTGTGTTTACGTCCCCGTAACTTAGCGGTTCGGCAAAAGATATTCCGATGGAATAAGTACTAGGCTTACAAAGAATAAGTCCTGGGGTCGATTTGCTCGACTAAAGGCGGTGCTCCAGCATGGCCACAGTCAAATTACTGAAACAAGTAAAAGAGTGAAGAGTATAAAGCATCAGTTGTACCTAGAAAACAATATTAAAGAGCAGAAAGACTCTGTGTGTGTGTGTGTGTGTGTGTACAGATAGATACGCCAGCAGTTAAAGCTGAAATACTCCCAATCCGAGAGCTTATTCAAATTCTTGCATGTTATTAATTTTCACAGGCTACTGTTAGTCATGGAAAATCCTTAATTGACAGTGAGTTTACTAACGAAGAATTAATATGTACCAATATTATTTAATGAATTTCAAAATAAAGACGCTACTGTAATGCTTCATAAATAGCTATAATCAGAATTACTGTTGAATACAGAGTTATAAAAATTAATGCTAACATTAAATTGAATTCAAGAACACTCAAATATGCAACAGATTGCTTTCCGGATTCGATCTTACAGCATTTCTGACTAAATCTGTTTTCAAGCCTCGTTAATATTATCCTGTTTGACATGACAAATGATAGAACATTCCTGATTTTTTATTACCCACAAGGGGCAGTGATAGAACATTCACGCAGTTGACCAACACACCTATCGATATATATTGCAGCCAATCACGTGCATAAGTTGTGTCAGCAGACAGGGAGGAGGAATGGATATTTGAGAACTTGTCGGAGACATCGAACTCTGAAGACGATCAAATCGGTGATGTAAATAATGTGGAGATAAAAAACAGGAAAACGTACGCATGAGTTGCAAAAAAGAAGACGGCACAGGAAAAGGAAATAAACCTAGGAAAATTGCCAGGTTTCCAGAAGTATATGAGGAAGGACAGCGGCGAGGTGGAACTGGAACCACCACCAAAGAGAAAGGAATGGTACAATAAAAGGACCATTATTTACAGGGTGTTCGCAAACGAAAGAAAGAAAATAGAAGTTGTAAACATGGAGTGGATAGAGGAGGCCCTGAGAAGATCGGAGGAGGAAATCATTTTTCTGACTCGAGGATCGAAGTACGGTACTGTAGTGGTACATTTTAAAAGTGAGACTGCAGCGAGGAAGATGGCGGTGAAGGCGGTGAAGTCAGAAAAGGTAACACTTTTACCTATGTATTTGAATAGAAGGATTACACGAGTGAGGGTGGAGGGAGTGCCACCAAACGTTGAGGCAGAGTGGATTGTGGCGGCTGTGATCAGCGGCCACGAGGAGGAAGTGGATATTCTCCATGCCTCGGTTAAGACCGAGGGCTGGAGAGGCGTAACAGTGGAGCTGAACGTGCAGGCAGAAAACGAGGTACTGGTGGACCTGGCGGAAAGCATCAGATTGGGAGACGTGATTATGAGAGTGTGGGTGGAGGGCAGAGCTCCACGTTGTTACAAGTGTGGCCTGAGGGGCCACATAAGAGCCTTCTGCCCTCCCCTACCAAGAGAAAAGGAAATCGTTGAGGAATCTCCAAAAGAGGAGGCCCCAAAAGAGGAAGAAATTAAAGAGAAGCAGACGGAAAGGGAAACGACAGAGGAGGAGGAGATGCAAAAAGAGTGGGAGGAGGGCAGAAAGAAGAGAAAAGGAAAGAAAAGGAAAAACTGTGCGAAGCCCCAACCCACCCCAACACCACCCACACCCTTGGAGACCCATCCTGCCCCTGCAAACAGCGATTCCACCCACTCCCCGCCTACAAGAAAAACGAAAACAGACACACAGAACAAACAAAGGCCCCGGTCCTACTTTTTATGTGTTGTGAGGAAGGGGGATACCGAGGACGCAAAAAGGATTTTTCAGGACGATGTATGGCAAGAGTATGAAGACGGTAGTTACGCGGTGTTTGATTCTGAACTTATGAACTCTTTGACGAGCAAGTGTAATGAATTGCGTATAAATTGTTTGACAGCGTATATGAAGGATGATATGATAGAGAGGTATGAAAGAGAAATGAAGGGTGAGGTAAAAAAGTTTGGAATTGTGATGGGAAACGGACAGGTAAGTGATGCTGGCGGAGGGGGCCGTTAGCATCGCTTTCATATTATCATTTTTTCATTCTAACATTCATTTACTCATAATTTTAATCATATTGTTTTGTATCCCCCATGTCTTGTAATGTTCCCTCTTCGTAGCCCCTAGTGGGTAATAAAGAAATATGTGTCAGCAGACAGTTTACTCTCCGCACGAAAATTACCGAGAGAACCTAATTTTTGTGAGACTATGTCAGACCTGGGGTTCAACTATGTTCAGAGTTCCTTTTAATTGCGATTAAACCTACAACGATTTCCATGATGGTGGTGATACAATTCAAAGTAAAAGATACGAGTTGCCTGCAATGGTGTAGAGAACATTTTAAACCGAACATGACCGACACCACAGAGCTTTCAACGGGGTTACATTACTGCATTGGAGTAGACAAATTGTTCCCAGACGTCACCAATATGACTAAGGTTAAAAAAGCTATTTCCTGCAAGTATTTTAAAGAGATGTATTTCATGATATTAAGAAAGGCTCTGCATAATTTGGAGGTCGATAAGACCATACCTATAGATGATCTCATACTAGGTTCTTTTAAGTTCAACAATTACTTTTTTGCTTTGTGGTTCAAGCACTTTTTCGAAGCAATTCGCCATGTGGAGTCTTGCTATGTAAGCTGTTGGTAGCTAAATATTTCGAAACAGAATAACTAAAAATGTTACAATAATCCACAAAACACGCGCGCGTGTGTTCACTCTTCTTTAAAAAGATTCAATCTTAAAAACACTCAATCTTTTGCTTCGGGCGATTTATCGAGCCATCTTGTTTGATAATGATTCTTTGTGACAAACAACGAAAAGAATGAATTATTGAATTATGCTACACTTTTTCTCTACCCTTCTTCGTTTACTGCTCTAATCTTCACCATATATTTCATCTGCCTAAAAACACTCAATAGCCATCTTAACTTTTCATTGATGACTTGTCTAAAAACAGTTATGCAGGCGACTAAAATGCCTACAAGTTCACAGCAATATCATAGCTGACGTCAAACGTTGAATGCTATTGTTGTACTGGCTGTACGGGTAATTTGTTGGCTGGTCTTAAGTTAGCCACGTGTTGTCCCATAATGAACCAACTACGTTGCTAAAATAAGTTTATTTTTATCGAAATAAATTACAATATTTATATAGCTGTATCACGGTTTGCCAGCAGCATAAGATTGTGTGATAGAACCAAATGTAGTTGTAACCGAACTGCTCATAAAATAGACTAACTTTGCGTGAGAGGTGGGAATAACGCTTGAAGAATTCATTTTAACTCGGAGCTGAGCTTCAATCAAGAAAAAATTGTTGAAGGGATTGTTGCTTGTGCTTCCAAAAGTGCGCCATTCCCATTTATTTTCACACGTTGTGCTTATATAACTACAAATGTGCGTGAGCTCCCGGAACACTAAAGAATATTCTCTAATACCGGGGATATTCCAGCAAGTTGAAGGTTTAATAACAAGGACATGTCACCTAACTTAGGTGTGATCTAGGCTTAGTTATTAAAGTTGCAAGGTTTCGATTCTCGACCTCGCTACATTATGTGGCTTCCGTGGGCAATACATTTACACGGGTGACTTATCGATATCAACAACCGAAAAAATACGCAGTCTGATGCCTTTTACTAACAGGACAGCTTTCGTCGAATACCGTCATGCGGAAACAGGAAGAAAGAAGTCTTCAGAGAAAATCCCACAACCAGCACCTTGCGTCCAAAAATGCAACACCAACCTTCTACCACCGATTGCATGCCACATTCGCGAACTGTTTCTTAGTAAACTTTCTGTAGCTTCGGTCACCTATTAATTGCGACGGACTAGCTATAAAAACAGTTTGTCTTTCTTTTTCATTACCTTAGAAACCTCTTTTTAACAAAAATTATTTAACATATTGCTAAAACTACGCATAAATTTTACCAAAAAATTTTCTAGCAATACTTTTATTTTTACCTTACTTGCTTCCGCTTAATTCTCTGTCTAACATTGATATTTCACATATTCCCATTTGATTATAGAGCATGCATTTCGTTTGATTTTGTTTTGGTTTGTTCTGGGTTTTTTTTTTTTTCGTTCTTGCCTTGTATCTGTTCACACTCGCATTTTGACGTGATATTTGTGCTTTTGCGCGCTCACATACATCACATGCATAAACGTGACAGTAATTGACATTTTCGTTCGTTCTTTTCATAACAATTTTCGTTCATTGGTAAAACAATGCATAAAATATTGCAAAATGGCAGTGTGTAATTTTCCACGGTCTACATTTTATGCAATCCCTCATTCGTGTCCTGCAGACACATATAATCATTAAGTTGATTATATCGACCCCAGTGCGTAACTGGTACTTATTTAATCGACCCTGAAAGGATGAAAGGCAAAGTCGACCTCGGCGGAATTTGAACTCAGAATGTAGCGACAGACGAAACACCTTTAAGCATTCCGCCCGACGTGCTAACGTTTCTGCCAGCTCGCCGCCCTATATTTTTTTTTTCTATGTATATATTAAGCCTTATACTTTGATTCTGATATACATATAAACGTTATGGTTTACAGATTTTTTAATATTTATTTGCGGCAAAAATAAGTTGGATGCAGTCCCACTTCTTCAATCCTTATGTTATAGATTATTCATAATAATCTATGTATATAATGTGTTTGAATGCGTTCTTAATTATAATTATATAATAGTTCGCTCTTGAGAGCTACTAGTCACATGTAACCCACTGCACCTAGATCTATGTTCGGCTCGTTGGTGTCTAAACTGGCAACTCCACATAACTTGCTGGGTGAGGAGGAAGATTGTTGGACACTCTGCGCAACAAAATTTGTTAAATCAATTAAGATTATATATTTTATTCATTGTCGAAAAAGTCTGGTTTCGCAAGTAGTAACTGTTGTTGTTATATATAGTATTGAGTATTAAAGGAAGTAGTGAGTATTTAGTATGAAAGATTAAGAAAATGAGAGAGACTGAAACAACGTGTTAACGATACGAGATACTTTATTCGACTGCCGTTGTTGTACAAGTTAATTGTTTTGGCGGGAAACAAACTGGGAGACAATGGGCGACGTTGATTGTTCATGTTTGTTGTGATGATTATATAACATCTTCCTTTTTTTTTTATTTATATTTATTTTTTTTTTATCATCTGTATCTACAGGGAATAATTATTCGTCGTCCACTTTTTGTGGTTTTATTATTTTGTAGTGTTGAATTCTGTAGTTGTGCTGTTTTTGTTTTTTCATGCGTGTTTGTTGACTTTGGAAATATATTTTCATAACCTAATTCTTCTATTATGCGAACGTGTTCGTTTGTTTTAAGAATATGTTGTCTATTTCGTTTGACTGTATTACCTTCCTCTGTTATTACTAAGTATGAACGAGGTTGCTCTAGTTTTTTAATTATTTTGCCCCTTCTAAACCAATTGTTGTTAAACTTAATTCTAACCGTGTCGTGTGGTTTTAACTCTGGGAGTTCTGTTGTAATGTTTGATTTCTTCTTTTCGTGAGGCCTGATACCAATTTTGTCGTGTAATATGTTTGGGAGATTTGTTCGCAATGTTCTATTCATTATTTGATTTGCAGGGGATGGTGCACCATTTTGTAATTTAGTCGTGCGTAATGCTAAGAGCGCTAACTGAGGTTCTTCGCCACTTTTGAATGCCTTTTTTAGCGTCTTTCTTATTGTCTGTATATTTCTCTCAACCATGCCATTCGCTTGATGATAATGCGGGCTTGTCTTCGTGTGATGAAAATGCTAATTTTTTGCAAATTTTTTGAATTCAGCCGAATTGAATTCTGGACCGTTGTCACTTACAACTGTTTGCGGAATTCCGAATTTAGCAAAAGTTTCTTTTAATTTTTTTATTACGGTTTTTGACTGGCAATCATTTATTTCGTGTAGATCAAAAAATCTTGTTGTATAGTCAATAATTGTGACATACGAATTTCCAGACAGGTGAAATACGTCTGTACCCACTTTGGTCCATGGTGTAGTAGGTATTTCATGATTTATTAGTGGTTCGGCTGCTTGTTGATTTTTGTAGTCAATGCAGTATGAGCATGTGTTAATCATGTCTTTGATTTGAGCGTTAATGCCGGGCCAGTATATACATTCCTTCGCTCTCTCTATGCATTTTTCGATACCCATGTGTCCGGTATGTATTTCCTGTAGAGCTTCTCTACGTAATGACTTAGGTACAATTATTCTTGAACCTTTTAGAACGAGACCATTGACGATTGATATTTCATCACGAACAGATACGAATGGTTTGATGTTTATTGGTATTTTGTCTTTTGGGGGCCATTCTGTTCTTGTATATGTGACGAGTGTCTGTAGAGACGGGTCGTCTGCAGTGGCTTCTTTATACTCTTTTAATTTAGTGTCGGTTATGGGGTAATTTTTTATTACTGCATGAATGTGCGATTTCATATCTTCGTCTGATACTTCTGGAGTATTTTGCTCAAGGTATGCACGTGATAGGGTATCTGCAACAATTGATTCTTTACCAGGTATGTGGTTTAGGTCAAAATCATATCTTTGTAATGTTAGTAGAAATCTTTGGATTCTGGGGGGGCATTTAGTGATCGATTTTTTGAATATTTGCTTCAACGGTTTATGGTTATTTTCGATTCTGAAATGATTTCCGTATATAAACTGATGAAATTTCTTGCATGCGAAAACTATACTGAGAGCTTCGCTCTCTATCGGACAGTACTTTTGTTCCGCTTGAGTTGTTGCACGAGATGCAAACGAAACAGGTAGCCATCTTTCGTTGTGTTTCTGCTCAAGTATCGCTCCGAGCCCATGCTTACTAGCATCTGTAGTTATTTTTATTGGTAGATCTGGATCATAAAATTGTAGCACTGGTTTTCTGGTAATCATTTCTTTTAGCTTTTTTATTGCTTCGATTTGTGGTTTGTCGAATGACCATAACGTGTCACTCTGTAGAAGCTGGCGCAATGGTGCTGTGACTTCGGAGTAATTAGATAAAAATTTACATAGGTAATTTGTCATACCTAGGAATCTTTGTAATTTTTTTTTACTTGTTGGCAGTGGCATGTGAATGATTGCTTGTACTTTGGTTGGATCTTGTTTTATCCCTTCGCTGGTTAATAGATGCCCAAGGTACTTGATTTGTGATTCATAGAAGATACACTTTGATTTATTTTACTTTAATCCGTGCTTTCGGATTCGATCGAAAACTTGTTGTAGTCTATTTGTGTGTTCTTCTAAAGTGTTGGACCAGATTATGATGTCATCCTGTGAATTTCTTGCTCTTTCTATGCCCTCTATTATTTTTGAAATTTCTTTTTGGAAAACTTCACTGGCGCTGTGAATTCCAAAGGGTAGTCGTGTGAAGCGATACCTTCCAAAAGGTGTGTTGAACGTTAAAAGATGGGAGCTTTCTTCGTCAACTGGAATTTGCCAGTATCCATTAGATGCATCTAGTTTTGAAAAATATTTAGGGTTATGCATTTGTGCAAAAATGTCCTCCGCTGTAGGGAGTTTGAAATGTTGCCTTTTTATGGCTTTGTTTAGATTCTTGGGGTATAAACAGAGTCGGAGTTTTCCGTTGGCTTTTTCAACGATGACTAGGGAATTTACCCAGTCTGTAGGTTCACTAACAGGTTTTATGATATCTAATTCTGTCATTCTTTTTAATTCTTT
The DNA here is from genome assembly GCF_006345805.1 of Octopus sinensis. Lineage (NCBI taxonomy): Eukaryota > Metazoa > Mollusca > Cephalopoda > Octopoda > Octopodidae > Octopus > Octopus sinensis. The sequence continues at coordinate 13,200,781 of NC_043015.1, read as the reverse complement.
GTTGAGTTTTTCTTTTATAGAAAAAGGAACCGATCTTGGTGGATGAATTACAGGAGTTATTTGTGGATCCACTGTGATATGATGTGTTATTGACAAAGTGCCGATTTCTCCGAAACAGTCTTCATATTTTTCAAATATGTCGTTTGTCTTCGAATTTATTTTTGAAATTCTCTGAATCAGGTTCAGATCTTTAGCTGTCTTTGCATCTATAACTGCGTGCGAGTTTGTTTTTGCAACAATGACTTTTATTTGCTTTGATAATTCTTTGTATTTAATGACTGCTGTGCATTTTCCTAGCACTTTTATAGCTGTGTTATTGTAAGCTGATAATCGAGTTGAGGTTTTTTGCAGTTGTGGTTTTGGAATTATATTTCTATATTCTCTGAATGGCAGTACGGTTACGTCTGCTCCTGTATCTATTTTGAATGTTACATTCGAGTTGTTCACTTTTAGTTCGACCGTCCAAATGTCTTTTGGAGTCTTGAACTTTTCGATTTTGTGCACGCGGGAATTATTTGCAGTGATCATTTCGAGTACATGTGTATCGTCATCTGATTCATCGTCGGTATGTATCTCTACTTTATGTACAAATTTTCTTGATTTGCACATTTTTGCATAGTGTCCTTGTTTCTTGCATTTTTCACATGTCTTGTGAAATGCTGGGCATTTATTTCTTTTGTGATTATAACCACAATAGTGACAGTTAGTGACGTAGTGTTGACTTGGCGCTTGAAACTTCGCGGGCTTTCTGTCACTTCCGCCTTGTTCGTTTTGATGTCTGGATTGCATATGGCGGGTTATTTGAGTTTTGGCGCCTTTTCTGTCGTGTTGACTATATACCCTCGAGATTTCGTTATCTCTTGTTTCGGATGTGGCATTTAGCATCCTTGATTGGAGTCGTGTTTGCTCTGCACTCTGACCTGCTTGAATTGTTTTTTGTAGGTCTAAATTTGGTTCTCTCAATAATCTTTCTCTTAATCTCATGTCTCTGATTCCACATATCAGAATATCTTTGGTGAGACTGTCTGTGAGGTTGCCGAATTCGCACTGTTGTGCCTTTTGGCGCAACTCTACTACGTACTCATCGAATTTTTGATGTTCCGCTTGTCCACATGTGAAGAATTTGTGTCTTAGGAAAGTTATGTTTTTCCTGGGTTCACAATATGCATCGAATTTTTCGATTACTGTCTGAAGGTTCATTTCTTCGTCGGGTGAATCGAAATCCAGTGTGGAATGGATATCTCGGCCTTTAGAACCGATGCAAGTTAAAAACATTGAAGTTTTTACTTTGTCTGGCTTCATGTCACTTTCTGTTGCTATCAAAAAGAGATTGAATTCTTTTTTCCACTTTTTCCATGCTGCGGCTAGATTTTCCTGATTAAAGTCTAGGTCTTTTGGATGCGGTAAATTTTCCATTTCGTCTTTGAAGTATGATTTCAACTTCTTTTTTCCTTTGGTTTCTGTATTTTGGGTTCTTTTAGTATTCTGACACCATGTTGTTGTTATATATATATATATATATATATATATATAGTATTGAGTATTAAAGGAAGTAGTGAGTATTTAGTATGAAAGATTAAGAAAATGAGAGAGACTGAAACAACGTGTTAACGATACGAGATACTTTATTCGACTGCCGTTGTTGTACAAGTTAATTGTTTTGGCGGGAAACAAACTGAAAGTCCTTTTATCAAGGGAGACAATGGGCGACGTTGATTGTTCATGTTTGTTGTGATGATTATATAACAGTAACGAAGCTTAAAACTCATCGCTCTTGTTCTTTTAACGAGGTTTGTGGATTATTGTAACATTTTTAGTTATTGTTTCGAAATATTTAGCTACCAACAGCCTACATAGCAAGACTCCACATGGCGAATTGCTTCGAAAAAGTGTTTGAACCACAAAGCAAAAAAGTAATTGTTGAACTTAAAAGAACCTAGTATGAGATCATCTATAGGTATGGTCTTATCGACCTCCAATTATGCAGAGCCTTTCTTAATATCATGAAATTTGCAGGAAATCACTTTTTTAACATTATTCATATTGATGATGCCTGGGAACATTTTGTCCATTCCAATACAGTAATGTAACCTCGTTGAAAGCTCTGTTGTGTCGGTCATGTTCGGTTTAAAATGTTCTCTACACCATGTAATCAATTGCAGGCAACTCATATCTTTGAATTGTGTCACCACCATCATGGAAATCGTTGTAGGTTAAACTACATCAACAAGGAGCGAAGAGAGATTTGGTCGGTTGAACAGAAAAAATAATAGTGCGCAACTAGGAGAAAATGTGCCGGGAACAACGGTCACGCTCGGAGTTCGGCTATCTAGTTTCCCTGAGTTTTAAATGTTATTTCTTTATTGCCCACAAGGGGCTAAACATAAAGGGGACAAACAAGGACAGACAAAGGGATTAAGTCGATTGCGTCGACCCCAGTATCGACCCCGAAAGGATGAAAGGCAAAGTCGACCTCGGCGGAATTTGAACGCAGAACGAAATACCGCGAAATACCTATTTCTTTACTACCCACAAGGGGCTAAACGCAGAGAGGACAAACAAGGACAGACAAACGGATTAAGTCAATTATATCGACCCCCAGTGCCTAACTGGTACTTATTTAATCGATCCCGAAAGGATGAAAGCAAAGTCGACCTCGGCGGAATTTGAACTCACTGTGTGCAAACGTTTCTGCCAGCTCGCTGCCTTATGATTCCTTAATATTACCAAATATGGTAATATTTGGCATAGGTAGCAAGAGAACATTAACGCAATTAACCAAAACACCTACACATCTGCTGACATATAACGGTTTCAAATTTTGGAACAAGACCAGCAATTTCAGTGGAGGGGATAAGTCGATTACATCGACCCCGGTACTCAACTGGTACTTATTTTATCGACTTCGAAAGGATGAAAGGCAAAGTCGACCGCGGCGGAATCTGAACTTAGAATGTAAAGACAGTCGAAATGCCACTAAGCATTTTGCCCGGCATATTAACAATTCTACCAGCTCGCCGCTTTCTTACTGACATATATTGCAGCCAAATTGATCATGGACCGTGCGAAATTTATTTCGAGAATATTCTAGAAATTTTTTATATAAACCTGTGAATCAACTCCGATTAGAAATCATGTAAATTGTGGCTAGACACGATGTCAGTCTGGGCTACGTTATACAAGATGGTCTCTCAACTTCCATCTTTCTCATAGAAATAAATATGTCTTCTAACGCTTTGTCGCACTTAACGGACAGCGTTAGATAATATCTCGAATTTCTTTCTCATTTTCAACTCGAAACTAATGAACAGTTACATGAACTTATGAAATACAACTGCTTGCCTATCACATACACACACAGCCCCCACTCCCTTTAAAGAGAACATCCAGTTTTTTTGCTGTGTAAATCATTCTTTGTAACAAATAACGAAAGGAATAAATTGTTGAGTTATACGACGACGATTTCTCGCTACACTTCTTTGATTTGCAATTCAAATCTTTCAAACTTCTTTCGTCCTACCTTTGAGAAATATTTAATAAGATAATTTTTTCACTTTTACAAATTTTTCTAAGTTCATTTCTATTTGTCTAAGTTCATTTCTATTTGTCTAAATGAGAGAGCTGATATTGTGTCATCAACTCGATCAACTACTTTCGTACGATATTTCCTCAGAAAATCTATTCGTAAAGTTAGAGAATTTGTCTCAAAACCCACCAGGAAATACCTAAATGACTGCTTCGTTAAAATGCTGCGTAGATGACAAGTAGATTCCTTTCAAACAGTTTTGGTTACAAATTATGGATAGTGCTTCTAGCATATCAAACTGAAATATTGGTTTTGTAAAGTAATTCACAGAAGCTAACGGTCATCCACTTGCTTCTTTCCGCTTGTTATATCTCAAGAAGTATTGTGCACAAAAGTAAGCTTTCTGATTTTGATGAAGACTATCAATTTATATCTTACAGGGTTTTGCACGAACAAGAATTTAATTTAAATTAAGTGGAACGAGATTACAATGGTCTAGAATTATTCAAAGTATTTAGGAGGTTAAATGTTTAAGTGAAATCAGGCTATTTTTAGAGAGGGATGAGATACAATGAGTAATATTTATTCCATTTTTGACACTGAGAGAAAAATATTTTTACAAATGTTCACACTACCTTGCAAAAACTATATCAGCTAAACAAGTGACCTCCTCTGAATGTGTTAAAAACATAACATTTTCAGAACACTATTTCAGGAAATTATCTGTTCTTTTTGAGTATACAAAAGACAAATTTAAATGAGTAAGACAAAGTAAGGTACATTTGCCTTCTCAATTCTCTAGAATTACATTTGAAAAATCATATCACTAGCTTTCTCTATAGTTTCTTCACGATCTGCTAGAGTGTTATATTTATTCACCATGCCATAAAAAAAAAAAAGAAATTGAAATTAATCATTACCCATTTTGCCCCACTGTAGGTATCTTTTTTTTTTTTTTTTTTTTTTTAACTATAAAAATTTATCAAATTACATATTAGTGTGGGAAAAAAATTGACTTGCAATCCAACAGAAAAAAGTATGTTGATAGTCAAACACCAAAATTATCCAGATATTTTATTAGCAACTTTGGGACAAAACTACGGAAAAATTTCTTGAAAGGAATGTACCTATCAGCTGATTATGTTCCAAACTCTCTCAATTTCAACAACAATAACAATGCTGGCTAATTTTTACTCCTGAAGATGATCTAACTGTACAAAATGATGATGCAATACTTACAATATAATAATTTCAAACAGGTAAGGAAAAATAACAAGAAATTGGATATTACTCATTTTGCCCCCACCTCTATGAAATGCATGTAACATGAATTTTCTTAGTTATATTATTTTGCTTGGCTCAATAAACTTACGCTTTTCATAGATTTTTCGTTACACTTGAACAAACTTAATAGTAAACTGCAAGGTTTGGAAAACCTACTTGGCATGCTCTTCGACTTGATGAAGAATTTTGATTCTGAAAGTCTTAAGTGCTTCCCAAAGGGTAAGAAATTCTGTGAAGAAACCAGCTGTAAGAAACTTGAACAACACACAAATGAAGATTTCATACAATCTGAAATTAGTTGTGTTTGAGTGGTAGGACTTGAGAAATTTAGAAGTGTGGACCTTCAGTCCAATCCTATTTGGAAGTTAAAATCCATTATGCCAAAAGCAAGTTTAAAGAAAATTGAACATGAATGTGCAAAAGTAATCATCAACTATTCAGACTGTGAACTAACTACTGGGAATGTGGAATTATATTCCCAAACATAATGGTACTCTTAAAATTCTTGAAAAAGTATTCCTATTTTCTCATTAATGTGTTCATCTGAGACATTGTTTCCAGCACTAAATAATATTTTTAAAAAAGTGAAACAGAATGAATGACAACACAAGTACTGCTTTTAAAGCATCAGAATAGCTTTAAAATGTGTACATAGAACTGTTTCTCAAACTCAGCAACAAAAAATTTAATGAAGTTCAAGTAACTTTTTAAATTTCATTTTATCTAATTTTTTAAATCATCATCATCATCATTATTAACATCTGTTGTCCATGGATGTTTTAAAATTTCAAGTTGCATTTTATGTAAGGCATAATTTTTTTTAATAAGTGACTTATTTGTAAGTATTTGCCAGAAACATGCATAGATGTAGATGACACTCTAAAATCAAGATTATGATTTTAAAAACATTGAAATATCAACATGTTTACTAAAAACGTTTACCATCACTATCCTAGATATATTTTGTTTGAAAATAAGATGGGATGAGGATTGTTGGAACATCATTGGCCAGTGCAGACATCGAGTAAAGCAACAGCAATAATGTGGATAGCATGAACCAATGAAAAAGCTTCAACATAGTCTCTTGGCCTGCCAAAATTCCAGCTGCATCTCCTTCAAATCCTACCCTGATGTCTTGAGGCAGAAAATGAGGTAGGATGGCCATGGCTAGAACGCCAGTTAAATGATGTAGGTTCATCAAAGAGAAATATTCTTTCCATGCATGGATGCCATTAGAATATTCTGCAGAAAGCAAACTCTAAAATCACTAAAAGAATTCATTGTTTTCTAAACTGCACACATAAATACATTCAAACTACCACATTTAAAAAATTCCACATAAACACACAACACTACAGAATAATAACAATAATATGTGCACTATGTGATATATCATTATTATCTCTCCATCCAATATCATAGGTCTGCATAGAATACATTTAAAAATCCAAACATGTCAAACACAAAAATAAACATTTTAGATATTATATAAAAACATTAAAATACTACAACACAAAATAAATGACCCATGAAATGCAACTATGAAGCTAAAACATTTCACTGCACAAGACATTTACATAACAATAATTCAGAAAGCATTTTTGAATCTGCAACACAAGAAACTGAATTCTTTAATTCCACTCAGGTCAGGTTAGATAGATTCTTATTTCTTTATTGCCCACAAGGGGCTAAACATAGAGGGGACAAACAAGGACAAACAAACGGATTAAGTCAATTACATCGATTCCAGTGTGTAACTGGTACTTAATTTATCGACCCCGAAAGGATGAAAGGCGAAGTCAACCTTGGCAGAATTTGAACTCAGAACACAGCGGCAGACGAAATATCACAAAGCATTTCACCCGGCATGCTAACGTTTCTGCCAGCTCACCACCTTCTTTAGATTAGGTTAGATAGATTCTATCATGAGAGAAGAGGTTTCATAACACATGTTGCTGATGGTAAGAAAGATTTCTTTGTATAATTGTAACAAGCTTCAAAACATCTGAAAATCAAGTACTTCAAAATCAAAAAGGTTTGCCATCTTAAGGGCTTCTGTAGGGAACATTCCATTCTGCTTTAGCATATCAAATTATCCATACTTTTAATTGCTAAATGACCTGATCTAGATTAGAATTAGCACTAGGGGTAGGATTTAAGGTTAGGGTTTATATTTACGGTTTAGGCTTAGGGGTTTGGGTGAGGGTTAAATACAGCACCACAAAGCACATGAAAATGGTAAACATACACACATCACCAGCAACTTCACCAACTGTTTCACCAGGTTACTTGATTTGAATACATCATTTTAATGCTCTCATAAATACCATAATTGCGAAAAGTTTCATTACACTTCCATCAGAGAAGTTGTTATCTGTTTTTCAATTAAGACAGTTAACACAAAAGGTAACATAATACCATAACGATTTTCTCTTTAGAACCTAAACAACCTACACTAACCCATGCATACATTACAAAGCCAATGACTAAAGCTCTTTTCCAGAAATCTCCTTTTGCACCACACACACTCCATAATTCCCTTCTTAAACTAATGTAGAAAATACCCCTTTTACAAGCATTGAAAAAAATTCCCGGCAGAGCAAACCCAGAAAAAACAAAATCGTAATTTTCAGCATTCAACAACATCACGCTCACCGATATAAACACTAATACATACAATCAACAAAATATTTATAGATACATCTAAAACATATCTCAGAAGGTAACATTAAAACTACACACTCTCAGAAATAGCTAACCTTAAAAATCAAAATATAAAATGTACAGCCTCAAACGCAACACCACATACAACTGAAATAAAACTCAGCATCAAAACAACTTAAATAAGGAAATAGCAAATATAATAAACCATTAAAAAAAAGATCACAAGACAACCAAATATTTGCATTCAGTTTAGACCACAAAACAATATAAAACAATAAAAAAAAAGACAGTATAAATAAAAATAGTAGCCACACTACTACACGCGTCAGACAAAACTTCAACTAGCAAAACCACATTCCAAAACCAAGCAACCACATTTCTCAAAAATCAGAAACAAAACACCATATGAAGAGAGGAATATAAAATGAAAAATACCTTAGTTCACCTTGACAAAGTTTTTTAAATAAAAAACCACACACTCAATAATTAATAAAGAAATCTAAAACTCAGAAGCCTCAGGGTCAAAAGAAATCGCAAACATATGCCAAAAACTCTTACAGCCTAAACGAATTAATTCACTCCCTAACATCTTGAACTACACAATAATCTTTGATCATAGGTTTGTAAACTATAACCTGGGGTTACAGAGCTAAGTAGCCTCCCTTGTTTGTCGTTTTATTGTAAATCTATTTCGGGGGTTTTCTTCTGGTCGGTGACAAGCGCAGTATGTTTGTTAAATAGGTAATAAAACCTGAGAAAGTGAAATAAGTCTTAATATATGTTAATTTATTCCCCATTTGTAGAATTCGCCTTCCACTTAACTGTTTACTTTTTCCCTTGTGAAGGAAGCTTTTTGAGCCTCCTACGTGTATTAATGTTTTGGTTTTACTACCATTTATTTTATTATCCATAATAACTTATGACAAACAGTGAGGCGAGGCAGCAGAAAATGCAGCTATTGTGGATATATTGGTATAAAATCCCTTCTTACCACAATTATTACGTAGCACATCGTTGGCAGGGCATTTTGATCAACAATGTCTCTTTAATCTGCTGAAGAAATATATAGGGATAAGTGTTTAGGGTTGATCTGGATGTGCACAAGTATAATTCTCCAACTGAGATTCTGGAAGACCACCAACAGCAGCATTAATTGAGAGAGATCATATAAAAGATGCTGAGTGTTTTTCAGCCATTTGTAAAGTAAATGCTTGCTCATAGGCTGCCTACAGATCCAGTGTTTATTCTTGAGTAAGCATTGCTTCATCTGTGTAGCAGAAAGGCCATTAACAGTAACTGTTGTATTGCCCAGCAGTTACAACTTTATAGTAGCAATCCTTTGCTCAGATCTTTAATGTTTGTAAATATTTGTCTAGTTATTCATAAAACTCTTGTTGACAAGTAGCTAATACATGCCATGCATACACTTCATCCTTTGGTTTAATGTACATATAACCAGTGAAGGTGCATGGCTAAGTGGTTAGGATATTCAGCTCATGATTGTAAGGTCATGAGTTCAATTCCTGGCGTCATATTGTGTCCTTGGGCAAGATTCTTTATTCTAAGTTGCTTCAGTTCACTCAGCTGGCAAAAATGAGTAGTACTTTCTTTTTCAAAGGACCAGCCTTGTCATACTATATCACATTGAATTTCACTGAGAACTATGCTAATAGTATGCATGTCTATAGAGTGCTCAACTACTCTTTTACTCTTTTACTTGTTTCAGTCATTTGACTGCGGCCATGCTGGAGCACCGCCTTTAGTCGAGCAAATCGATCCCAGGACTTATTCTTTGTAAGCCCAGTACTTATTCTATCGGTCTCTTTTGCCGAACCGCTAAGTGACGGGGAAGTAAACACACCAGCATCGGTTGTCAAGCAATGCTAGGGGGACAAACACAGACACACACACACACTTATATATATATATACATATATACGACAGGCTTCTTTCAGTTTCCGTCTACCAAATCCACTCACAAGGCATTGGTCGGCCCGGGGCTATAGCAGAAGACACTTGCCCAAGATGCCACGCTGTGGGACTGAACCTGGAACCATGTGGTTGGTTAGCAAGCTACTTACCACACAGCCACTCCTGCGCCTACTTGTATGTTAATTTTACGAGCAAGCTGTTCCATTGGTTGCATCGACTGAAACCCTTGTCATCCTAACCAACAGAGTGTCAGTTTTTTTTATATAATACCTGTAGAACATTAATTTTCATCATGGGAAAATTCTTCCACTCTGAACGTTTGGATACTGCTCCTGAAGATACACACACTGCTAAGTAGTGGCTTTCTATTCAAGAACACATTCAGCTTGTGAGTGGAGACATTCTTCCAAAGAAGAAAAAGCCTATGCCATTGTAGAATCTTTAAAGAAGCAGAGATATTATCTATTCTACTATCAATTCCAGTTGGTAATAGATTAGAAATTTGTTGCCTTCATGTTTGGTATTAGATGGAACAGTAAAATAAAGAATAGGAAAATAAATCATTGATACTTAGAACTCTCCTATTTTCAATATGACTTTACTTATAGGGACATCATCATCATTGTTCAACCGTGGTCGAGACTATGGAATTTACCATGCTATGCCAGACTTCATGGTCCATCATAGCATTACGGAGGTCCTGTTGCTGTATCCCTGGAGATTACATCAGGGTAGAAGAGTGTGTGCCCTCTGGTGTTGCGAGTAAATGGCTTCCAGAGGAGAAGAGTAGAAATTGCCTCGTTTTCAGCTCTACAACAATGTCCAGCAAACTGGACTCTCCTACCTTTCACAAGAGATGACACAGGTGGTAGTTTCCCATATATTTGCATTTTGGTTGGATGACTCTTCCATGAGAGATTTTGAGCTCTCATAAGAAGGCGAGCGTAGGTTCCATCCAACCGCCTCTCAAGCTTCTTTGATAACGTCCAAGGTTTCTGAGCCATATAGTAGAATTGGCTTGACTGTGGCTCTGAAGATTTCAAGTTTGAAGTCTCTACTTAGATTTGCTGACCAGATCTTATGCATGTCAATGCTGTTGCTAACACTCTGTCTCATGATTGTGCTGTTTAGTGATGTACTTCATAAACTCCATAAGGATTTGTAGCATCCTAGCATCACATGGATGTTTCATTTTGTATGTGCCAGAAATCTTCCATATTCTGAAAAGGAAATCAAAAGAATGATCTCCACGTGTGATGAGATAAAACCAAGGTTTTATAATCCTATACCTGCTCATGTGATAACAGTTACTTGGACTTTGAGAGACTAAGTCTTGATTTTAAGGGACCTTTCTACTAAAAACTAATATTTGCTGACCATCATGGATGAATTCTCAAGTTCCCATTTGCTTTCCCATGTGCAGATATGAAATACCAAAACCATTATAAAGCGCTTATCAAAATTCTTCTCAGTTTTTGGAATCCTCATTGTAATACATCTTCCATGTCAAAGGATTTACAATAAATCTTGTACTAACAAGACATAACTATTAATAGAACTACTCCTTACAACACACAAGGTAATGGACTATGTCTGAGAACTAGTTCTTCCTGGTGCACCTCATTCAATCTATTTTCTACTCTTGACTTCACCAAATTGCACTCCACATAAATGTCTTTTTAACTATCAGTGTAAATCTTCAAAAGGGTAGTCTATCCTTTCATTGCTATCTTCTTCTGGGTACCAAGATTATCCTGAAATATAATAATTGCCAGATTAAATACAACCCTGTAGTAAATATAACTTTGGCACGCCATCAGTTCTGATGACAAGGGTTCCAGTCGATCCAATAAACAGAACAGCCTGCTTGTGAAATGAACATGCAAGTGGCTGAGCACTCCACGGACAAGCATACCCTTAATGCAGTTTCCAGGGAAATTCAGCATGACACAGGAAGTGACAATGCTGGCCCTTTGAACTATAGATATTAATCATTCTGGCCAGCTGAGTGGACTGGAGCAACATGAAATAAAGTGTCTTGCTCAAGTTGAACTCATCATTGTAAGATTGTGAGCTGAATACCCTAACCCTAACACTAAGCCACATACCTTCACTAAGCTTGTAGTAGAGAGAGTTGAATTGCTGAATGTGTCTCCTCACTTCACAGAGTTCAGGTTCTCTAATGGTAGGCAGTCCACAGTGTAGTAAAGACACCTTGCTCCTTGAAGTGATGTCTCTTCTAATTTTGTGTCTAAACCAACAGCATTTGAGCCTCCCAAGTAAACAATGCCTGAATCAGATGAGAAACTCTGCTTGATAGCCACCGACTCTGCTTCTCCTCTCCAAAGTTGTACTAAATGCCTCCTTTGTACTCAAAGGAACATATCCTATAAGATATATAATATAATTATTGTTTAAGTGTTTGTTTAATTTAGCTGTCTATGATAGCTGACATTTAATATACTATCTTTACTTGTGTATAAGTCACACTATTTTATACTTAATTTTAACTGCAAATTCTGGGGTGCGACTTATACACAGAGTAAAGCTAAAACTATGAAGGGATAAAAATATTGTACCAAAATTTAACACTAAATTAAGAGATCAACTAATACACAAGTAAATATGGCGGGGATATGAGCTATTATCTCTAATTATAGAGCAAAGTAGCCTCCCTTGTTTGTTGTCTAACTCCTTTTAGTTTTGAGGTCATCTTCCAGCTTGTAGCAAGTAAAAAATGTTTGTTAAATGGTGAATAAAACCTGACATTGGTAAACAAGTCTAAATAAATGTTAGTTAGATTGATCATGACTGACCTGGAGTTAAATGACAAGTACTCATAACAATAATCAAATCTGCAGAATCTGGAAAGTAGGAAAATCTTCACTATTCTAAAAACACAAAGGTAGCAACATCATGTAAGAAGCATCACCCTCCAGTACACACTCTCGAAATTGCCAGGTTAATCCTTGAAATCACTAATCCAGACATCTCACTTTCCAAATTACACTAAAGATTCAGACCAGTTCACTCAAACCCCAACGCTACACATGAACCTAACACAGAAAATAAGTGGGTTTTTATTATTTTTATTATTATTTTTTTTGAAGACTGACACTTATTCTATCAGTCTCTTTTGCTAAACCACTAAGTTATGGAGCTGTAAGCAAATCAACACTAGTTGTCCAGTGGTGGAAGTGACAAATACACACATGCACACACATATATACGGGCATCACACAGTTTCCATCAGCCAAGCTCACTCATAAAATATTGATTTTTCTGGAGCTATACAGAAGACACTTGCTCAAAGTGTGATACGATAGGACTGATCTAAAACCCATATGGTTGCAAATCAAGCTTCTTAACCACACAGCCATACCTCCACCCAAATATCCTTTTTCAGAGTTAATAAAACTTATCTTGCATTATAATTGGTTCTTCATTGCATTATTCATTGCTCAATGATATTGGTTAAGCATGATGACATTTGCAGTTCTTAGTTGGATTCAAGTGATTCTTAACTAAATTTATTTAGAAAAATTATTCATATGAATCAATGGTAGAAAAAAATTATACAATTTTCAGTGTGTGATTCCTCATAAGTGGATATTTTTCAATATCTACATACTTTATCTATTTGGAATTTTAAAAATCCTATTAAATTTGAATTTCAAAGCTTTAATCCGATTGTAAAGTGATTAATTTGAGTTCCAAAGAATCAGGAGTTTCATCTAGATTCACATCACGTGGAATTTCATGCGTTAGTAGTTGGAGCTACTTGTGATTTTGCAATCTCAAAACTTCTTTTGAAAAATATTCAGAAGACTGAAACATTTTGTGACATATTCCATTGTTCAATCTGGTCTACACTCAATGTTGGAAAATGTTGCAAGCAATATCTTTTCAGATGAGTTAAGAACAATTGCAGCCAGCACCGCATCGCCTGGCCTCCGTGCTGGTGGCACATAACAAACACCATCCAAGTGTGGCCGTTCACCAGCCTCGTCTGGCACCTGTGCGGGTGGCATGTAAAAAGCACCCACTACACTCACGGAGTGGTTGGCATTAGGAAGGGCATCCAGCTGTAGAAACACTGCTAGATCTGACTGGCCTGGTGCAGCCTTCGGGCTTCCCAGACCCCAGTTGAACCGTCCAACCCATGCTAGCATGGAAAGCGGACGTTAAATGATGATGATGATGATGAATTTATGTTGGTAATGAGAGCGGTAATAAGCTCATCCAATCTCTTGTAATCTCAAACTTAGATCGTTTACATGGTTACTGATATTGATCAAAAATGTCAAATTACAGCTATTTCCATAATGGGAATACCTTCAACATTCATAAACAGTTTGCATTTCATCTTTTGCTTCGTCAGTAAACCTCACAATAGTTCAATAAAATCTCTATATTTTTCATTTCAAGGCCCTTCAAAACATATTTAAATTCTCTGTGATTCATGCCATTTTTTTGTGAAGTTAATACTTTTTGTTACTGTTTTCATCACTTTGTTCATTCTTAGAAAATGTGCTCAAAATTTTGTTGTTAAATAATACAGTGATGCATTAAGGTTACTATAATCCAGTAGAAGGTTCACCAATTCTTTTTCTGATTAAGAAAACAAAGCCCTTTTTTGAAACCCTATCATATATGACACACTATCTGCAATTATGTTAAAATTTTTCGTAAGGCAAATCAAAATCAGTTCTTGATATTAATTCAGAAAGATGATTTTCATTTTCACATACTTTCATGCATCAATTTTAACCATTTTGTTACCAACCCGGTTGGAACTGGCTCTGGCTCTAAGTACAAATGTCTTGTTTTCATAAGTTTTGAATTAAAATCTTCCACAAAATCTCAGTCACAATTTATGTTCCTAACACTAGCTGAATGATAACTAAGTTATTTTACTAAATTCTTTGTTGTATTTCTAGTAATTGAAAGAAACACAGAGCATCTCCAAATATATATAACAAAAGGGTTAAGGCAAATAAATCTCTTCGTATTGTAAAAATATCCCACGTGTTAATAGCCAATTGTGCTGAATTTACGATATCTGTTTTCTCAACAGCTATTGAATAAAGCAAAATGTATGCTGCTTGTTTCAAGGAAACTAGAATATCATTAATCATGTCCTTTATAGTCAGGAATTGTCTACTAAACTAATATTCTCAAACAATCTAACATTTTTTGAAATAGCATCTAACGGACTTGCATTATAAATATATCAATATGGCTTCCAAAAACAGACTATCATTTACAAAAAAATTCTTCGATTAACATTTATGATTATGTTTGCCTGACTGGAGTTAAATAATAATGTGGACAGAGAGCACTTCTAAACAATTGCAGTCAAGTGGAATGGAACAGTGTGATGAGAAATAGGTACAAGAATTACCTTTTCTTTCTTTTTTTCTTATTTCATTTATTGAACTGTGGTCATGCTGGGGCTATTGACTTAAAGAGTGCAGCTGAACAAATTGATCTCAGTTATTTTTGTTTTGAGTCTGGAATTTATTCTATCAGTCTTTTTTGCTGAATTGTTAAGTTACAAGGAAGTAAATAAAATAACACTGGTTGTCAGGCAGATGTAGACACATACAACATAAAGACTTCCACACAGTTTCTAGTTACCAAATTCACTCACAACACATTGGTTATCCCAGAACTATAGCAGAAGGTACTTGCCTAAGGTTCCATGCAGTGAGACTGAACCTAAAACCACGTGATTACAAAACAAGCTTCTTAACCACTCAGCCATGCCAACACCAGTAGGAAACAGTATGTTGGTTGATTAGTGGTTCTTTGTTCCTATGTGAACTCTAATCATGCAAACCTATGATCAAAAATGCTCCAGTTAAGATCATCATTTCATTTGTATATCAATAGTCAAAATATCCTTTCTTTAAGGTAGCAGGGTGTGATTTTCAGGAAATTTGCGTGACAATTACATTTATTTCATTATTATCATTATCTATGACATTTTAATAACATGCCTGTAGCACCAGAACTGTGACCTCTCATTGCAGAAAAATAGCAGCTCAACCTGCAGAGGTTCCTTAACCTCCGAGTTACACAACCTGTCAAGTAACATTACTCCAGAAATACTTTGGAAGAACCACATTTGTATTTGTGACTGTACTGCTTTGGTCATTACTCAACATTCATGAACATAGGTGAGGATAGGCACAAAAAAACAGATTGAAATTAGAGAGCTTAGCTCTTTTACTACTCTCTGCTCTTCTAAAGGAGCTGGCAGACTTCTGTGCCAGTATCTGTAATTCTAGAATAAAATTCTGCGAGATACTTAAACTTCACCTTTTGTCTCAGTGATGTTCTACTAACATGCAGAGTGTACAGGGAAGACTTTCTTGAAAGGATCAATGTCTCAGTCTTTGCAACACTAATTTCTAGGAAAGAGTCACAAGATGGATCCTTTAAGCAAAGCCAACCACAGGAGATCAAGGGGTAGACCAAGAACAAGACAGTTGGATAATATCCATTGTCTCAATTGGTCACACTTGGAAAAATCCAGCCAGAAAGTCTAATGATAGTTCCTTTTGATATGACCTTGTGAAGTTGCCCTCCTATTTTCTGTATCTAACACCTTCCCAGGACTTCATTGTAAATAACATTCCCAATTACATATTAACCTGTATTTTCAGTCTTGGTTTACAGTAGTTAATGTGTATTTCCATCATGTAACTAACAGCTGAGTGGGCTGGACAAGCAACAATTAAGAATCTTCACTTAACAATGCAGTACCAAAGGCAATAGTGACACAACACTAACAACTTTGAGGAATCTTAATTAGAAAAAGAAAAACAGAAAAGAAAACATGAAACTTAGATTCTTTAAACATTTTATTTTCCTTGTATCTGATAAATGATTCAAAAGGAACATAACACAACCAATTGTCAATGATATGAAAAAAACAATTAAAATATAATCCTAGAAATCAAGGAAAAAAAACCCAAGTGAAAATTTACACCACATAGGAAGGAGGTAGTACATTTATTATGATTTCAAAATATAATAAATATACCATGGACGTGGAGAATGATTCTTTTTCCACTCATTAGTCTTCATACATTACCTACAAGTTAGAAAAAAAACTTCCAAACTTTTTTTTATTAATAATAAAAGGATAAAATATCGAGGTTGATATGAAGTGAGCTTGTTATAGTACAGCAATTAACAAATAATTTCAAAAGATAAAAATAAATATTTTCTCAAGAAACAAAATTTTTAAAAATGAAATTTTAGTGTAAAATATACAATATTCTCACTAGATGATTGACAGTTAATAAAATTCTCATTTTGTCCATTCACTCCTCAAAATAAAAAATTAAAATCTTCAACACAATAAAATGGATAAAATAAAGCATTTTGAAGATACAAAATGTATATGAAAACATATATAAAACAATTTTGAAATGCAAAAAACAAAAATAACCTACACGTATTAAAAATAAAACAAAAATATATAAATTTATATACATACATATATACACTCACACACACATTATGTATGCATTTGTATGTGAATTTTTTGTACATTCCTATATGAATGTATAATTGCATACCTACTCCCATGCATGTAAATGCACACACACACATATATATATATATATTATATAGATATAGATATATATATATATATATATATATATATTATATATATACATACTCATATGCACACCTTACTAATACTCATAGCTGTAGGCTAAAACTTAGGACACAGCCATTTAAAAATGCTTTGGTTTACTTTGTATCAAATTCTTTCAAAAATATTATTTGCTGTGTAATGTTTTTTAGATTGATCCTAAATATTGTTATAACAGCAGAACAATGGGGATGGTACAGACAACAAAGTGCCAACTAGATGTTTCCATGCCTTATAGTTCCCTTGTTTGCACAGTTAATTATGCTTGCTAAAATAAACGCCTGTAACAGACTGAAAGAAAATTTTACATTATGTACTGTTTACATATGCACTATATATCGTATATATATGTATACATATATTATATACATATATATATGTATGTGTGTGTACATTATACACGTGTGTGTATGTACACATTATATATACATGTGGTGTGTGTACATTATACACGTGTGTGTACATTGTATATATACGTGTGTGTGTACCTTATATATACATGTGTGTGTGTGTACATTATATATACACGTGTGTGTGTGTGTGTACATTATATATACACGTGTGTGTGTGTGTGCATTATATATACACGTGTGTGTGTACATTATATATACACATAGTATGCATGGATATCATATATACATACATATCATATATACATACATATATACACACACACATTGTATTATACATGCACATATATATGTGCATACATATAATTTAAAATTCATTTCCAAATTTACTACTACTCTGATACCTATGCACTAGTACATTTAGAAATGAGTTTTAAATTTCAAGAACACAAATGGCTTTTCAAAAGAAATTAACAATTCTCATCCCTGGTTCAGCCTCAAAGTGTTTGATAGAATTTGCAGGTAATACCAAGTATTACATGAGAAGGATTGAAATATGAATGCTTCTACCTTGAAAAACACCTGCCACCTAATCACTGTTTATAAGTAACCCACTGACACAAACAACCTGCTTGTCCTACTTGTGTGGCCTCTACTGATATCAGTCAAGGAGTGGTCAGTTAAGTCAAGATGGCAAAGGCTATCAGTAATGAATACCACATCCTCCATGGTTGTGAACTCCTGACCTAATGATAGTCAACAAAAAACTTCCTCTGTCATATCCAGCCTCTAACAACATCTCAAGCAAAATCCAGACTCCAGCTCTGGATGGAAAAGCTTGAGAATGCCCTTCATCCAACTGACATGGAAATCCCCACTGCTGAAGACCTCACTCCTGGCTCTGAAACATCATGGATTCAGTAGAAGATACTCAACCACCCGAGAACAAAAAAAAGAATGGTCAAAAGCTGTTTTGGTCAGACGAGATACAAGACTAGTCCAACCATCTCTGAAGGTGGAGAAGCAGACCATGCCCAGGAGCACTGCTTTGTCTGCCCTTTACTATCCAAACCCTGCAACACAAAAAATTTTCTAGAATTTAATAGAATGCAAAGAACTGTTTAAAGAAATGTGAAACTGTTATATATCCATTGTTTTGAAGAATTGAAAGAATTCTCATCTTCCCAATAATTTTAGGTTCCATGACTAAATAAGAAATACTTTGTGGCATAAGCAAACGGCTACATGTTTTGGAGTGATTGTTTATTCAATTAAACTAAGTGTAGTATTTAACAGGCATTCAGATTACTGATCCATGAAGGATTTGAAAGAAAGAATTTTTTTTTTATGAAATTAATTGAATAAAATTCAAAAGACAAGGAGATGTTAGGGTGATGATAACTTAGTTAAAACAGGGACAATATCTTCCATTGTAATTTTACATACAATAAAAAAAAAATGCTTGAATGCTCAAAATCATTAATAATATACTGCAATGATTTGGAGTGTTTGCATTTATTTTGTCTTTGTATGTGTGTTTTAAAGATTTTTATATTCAGAACCATGCTTCAGATCAAAATCACTGAATATGATAGAACCTATGGCTTAGACACATCTAGGTCTTTATTCCTTTAACCCTAAACAAGTTTTGTTATACAGGTTATTACATGATATAATTGTGTCCTGAGTTTCAGCCTACACTACTGAGGGCATATGATTGTATGTTTATGCATATATAAATACACACACACACACACACACATACAAGTTACATATGTACATATTGTGTCACTTAAAAATAATTGAAACAGAGGCCAATTACAAGAGAAATCAATTAGTTCTGGACCTGTGTTTAGTAAAAACAATAATAAATAATGATAACTAATAATAAAATACTAATAATAATAAATAAAAAGAAGCAGCAAAAAATTTTTTTTCAATTAATAATCTGGCAGTTTCTTCAAATCAAATCCATTTTGGCAAAACTGATCGGCAAAGAATTCTTTCTGACAGAGAAAATAGGGGGGAAACGTTTCAACCAAATGGAATATAAGAAACTTCAGAGGATTAACAATTTAACATTAGCATATAATAGGGGTGGTATACAATTTTATTGGTTAACATTCTTATTAAACTGAAATATTTTAGTAAACACGAAGTGAAAAATAGTTTGAGTTATTCCAAATAAATAATTTAACAGGTGATTATTTTTGAAACTCACAGCTTATGATATGAAAATAAAGAAAAGCTATTGAATATATTGGACAGATATAGATTGACTATATATTCCTCTATCATCTAAAGTCAGTCTTATACTTTACTCATCAATACTATACATACTAATTATTTTCAAGAGAATAAAATATTACAATTAAAACCTAAAAAAGTATTTTAAATAGAATAATTAATATTAAATTTAATATTTTCTTTTTACACCATCTCAAATTTTAATCAAAATCTTTACATTTGCATCACTTGTAAGACAAAATATTTGTCATTTAGCCCCATGTCAGTAGTGATCAAATAAACCATTGATCAAAAGCTCTTTGAGTCATAACCATGAGAGACTACAATGTATATTGCGTCCTTTCTTTAACAAAAAATCACACATCACCTACACTTTAGATGATGAGATACAATTAAATGAATGTAGCTTTAGTATAGCTGCTGATTTCATAATATTTTCATAATCTTAAACTATAGTCCTAAAATTACTTCACAGACTGTTTATATATATATATATATATTATATATATATATATATAATATATATATATATATATATATGAAGTGTCATGAGATAGAATGATTATTATTATTATTATTAAAATGCACAAAAGACATTTTTTAAAATATCCTTTCCTTGAAAAGAACAAAATAAATCTGAAAACATTTGATTTCCTCTTTGTTTTGGTTTACATCTTAAAATGAAAATATAAGGAAAAGTAAAACAATATTCTTACAAAACAATAACAAACTGTTCTATTCATGTGATAAAACAGAAGCAACAGAATCAAGTAATACAATGATAACATGAAAAATTTCTCTGTTCTCAATACCCAAGATTTGAGCTGGAAGACAAGTTCTTCCATATAATATTTATGGCTTAACAAAACTATGTATGCACACACTCAAACACACACAACAGGAATAAAAGTTTACAATTTCACGAACCACCAAGTTTCATAAGGACAATGTTTGTTTCCAGTTTGTGTAGCATCTAGCGAATGAAAAAGAGAAATAGTATTCCCAAGCAAGTACTGTTAACTTGCTTATTCTTCTTCGTGACATAAACTGAAACAATGCAAAATGAAGTGTCTTGCCCAGATACACTGTGAGATGCCTGCATTGAATATGAATTCACAACCCATCCAGAAGGCAATTTATGAACAAAAGCAATCAACAAAGAACAAACAGCAGTACAATGAAATACCACTGAAGGAAAGGAAGAATTATCAACATTTTGAAGAAGAGAAAAAAAATTGAGTTGGAGAACAAAAAAATGTGTTTATAGAGCCAGCATGGTCAATAATGGTGAAACAGAAGTAGGTGGAGGCAAGTGATTGCTAAGAAGGAGAGTGTATTGATTAAGTAGTAGGTTTATATCAGTCATATACTTAAGGAGTTAGCTGTGTGTATGTGTAAGATTAAAGAGAGAGAGAATGAGCAAGTGAGTTAGTATTCTTGTGTAAAAGATGGCAGTAGTAGCAGTGATACTGGTATAATAGTGGTGATAGACATAATAGGATGTAATTTTTTTTTTTAAATACACAAGGTATCATGTATGTATTGTTGTGGATTGAAAAAGGGGTCGTGTGAAGATGTGTGGATGTTTATCAGTGTGAAAATATAGGTGTATGGGTTAGAAGAAAGCTGGTCAATTACTGAGAGTTAAGAATGTAGTGTATCTAAACAGAAAATTAACAGTTGTTCACAAAAGAGTTTAGGTGCAGGAGAATGTGATGGTAAGAAATTAAAAACAGTAAAATGAAGGAGGTTTGCAGTATTGAAGTAGTAGGCAACGATTTTAAGTGATCGGTTACTATTTTGTTAAGCATCCAACAAATGCTCTCTAAAATGATCAACTAACTTCCAACCAGTTTCTCCTATATATAATATGCCAAAAAGTTAACATTTGATACAACAGATAACATATTTGGAAGTGTAAGTAAAGCAGTCAGTGACATAGAAAGTGGATCTGGAACATTGCAGAGTAGTAATGATCTGTATGAAGAGAAAGATCTTGAAGCAGGAACAGGGCCAGATTAGAGAAGACAGACATTGAAGAGGACAGTGTGCTGGAGAGATTGGGTTGTGGAATGGTGTACCAGGAAGGTCAGATGGAAGGATGAGAGGTGAAGGAAATATTGTTGATGGGGTGGGTACAGGTAAAAATGATAGAAGTATAGTCAATAGTTGAAGTACATTGATAGCTGGTTGAGGTAACAATGTAAGTTGAAAAGTAGATCATTTGAAAGGGCCTAAGCCTTGAAAGAGTCTAAACAGACAGAAGTGACAGAATTGTGAGCAGGTGATAACTGATTTATTGTGAGTGAGGTAGGATGCAAGGAAATTGAGGTACGAACAGTAAGTTTGTAAAAGGCATAGGTAGAGAGGTTGGGGTTGTCAAATGACATGGAGATATCAGAGTTGATGGGAGTAAGATGTTATAGATGACAGAAGAGAATTCTGGGATAGAATCAATGAAACAAATTAAGATCTAGGCCTCAGATTAACCAAAAGGTTGGCATAATTAGTGCCCATGATCATCTCAATAATATGATATTAAAACACCCACAAAAAGAAGTTGATGAAAAAGAAAGATTAGTTCAGTGAGGCAGAGTAAAGGATGCCAAGTTTGAGTTTAGTGCAATAGTCCAGAAAGAATGTGAGGACTATGTGTCCATTAATACAAGAAGGGAATTATGGTGAGGAGATAGTATCAACAGCAAAAAGTGATTGGAATTGGCCAGGAGGACCAGAAGAGAAGGAAAAGGATAGTATCAATAGTAAAAAGAGTTGGTTCATGTATGTAGAAGTAGGTTTTGTAGGGCAGTTGCAAGCCGAAACAATGAGGTGACCAGCATTGTTGGCTTTATAGAGCTTGAGAGGAAATGGGATGGTACAGATACATGGTGTGAAGACAATAAGGTTGGTGAGTGTAGAAGGAAAGATGTGTTGAAGTATTGTAGTAGACACAAGTTGGTCGGGGGGGGGGGCAGTATAGTCATTGGCAATCTGAGTGTTAGAGCATTGCAAAAGCTCATGCACTCAGAAATTCTAGTTCTCAAGAAACAATTAAGTTATAACTAAGCTTGACTTTACTGAAAACTAAATATTTCTTGTATTGATACTTAGTGACTATTCAACAAGTTAGTAAACTCATAACAACTAAAATAAGTGAAATTTAATCAGAGTTTTCCATTTGTTTTAGATTTAAGGTAAGAATAACCATTTTGTGTATAAGCATTATATGACGATGTTATGTTGTCTGCAAGTCAAGCTTGTGGTACAGGTTCAAATCAACCTATTTCTATTTTTACTCAGCCCTCATACCAGTAATTTTCACTTAAAGTGAATGGTCTGGGGAGAGAATTTCAAAGGGTCAACTTGAACATATGACATGAAGAGTTAAGTGGTAACCTAGTAATCTGGAAATTGTCATAAGACATCTTGTTATAAAAACAGCCACAAAACATTAAAACTACAATCAAAACTGAAGCCAGTTCTTACTTCCTTGAAATAAGTTTTCAGTACTCCACTCCAACAATGATAGCTATTATTTATATTCCTGATTAAATTAATTGTGCATTTTTTTTTTTAATTGATGATTGATAACACTTAATTTCTGATTACCATACATCACTGTAGCCATTTATAATTTCAATATTAATATTGTAATTGAATGGAGGTTCATCTCAGAAGTATATAAACTCTAATTAGTGAGTTATATTTCTCTGCTAAAAGAAGATAAATAAGCAGTTATAAATAGGAAAAAAATTGAAATAAAGATAAAATGAAAATAAAATAAAGAATCTTCCTTATAGATCTTAAATTTATTCAAATCCAGAACATTTGTATTTTCATTCTCTTTCAACCTCTAAAAATGTCTTGAATTCATGCTGGCTCTTCATTATCAGTCTTTATTACTTCATCTAATAACAAACTTCACTTTGAAATTAAGGAAAATTACACCCACATGATATGCACAACAGTTTTATTTGTCATACATACATCCACTGATTTCTGTGAGAATATTTGTATACAAGAAAGTTTTAAATAATCACAGTATTCATGCTATTTCTATTATGGATTTTACATAATGTGATAACTCTTACACAATTGACAAAATTTCATAATAGTTGCCATCTTCAAATATTTGTTTTCCTAATGTTACCAACAGTTTCCTACAAAGGAATAAATATTATTTTATTTTCTCCCTAGTTTTTGCAATAAAATATATGATAAATTCCATTAAAAGTTTAATTTTTTACATTAATGATAAATTTTATTAATATTACACAATTTAGATGCTAAAATGCAAATATCAAATGCAAACAAATATTTGGTGATATTGATATGAAACGTTTTTAAATTTATGAAGACAAATTTCAAAATGAATTGATAGAAAAAAATAAATGTAAAATAGTATGTAAGTCTAATGCTTTTAAATTGTTAACTTCGGCAATCTTTTAAGGCATTTCATTTACATAATGAAGAATATACAGTTTAAAAAGAAATTAGTTTGACAATGAATATTTGGAATGTGAGAATAAAGATATGGTTTGAAAAGTCTATATTGGAATGATAAGATATTCAAAATTTATCTTCATACAATATATTTTCAACATAAAAAAAACAGACTATATTTTTATACAAACATACATACACAAACATATATATATATATATATATATTATATATATATATATATATATACTGCACTTTTTAGCTGAAGTAAAAATAAAAATTAAAACTGACAGTATCTACATAACCAACAGAATAATGCCGGAATTTTATATTTTCATACAAATCGTTGTATTTTTTTAGGAAGAAATTACTCCAAAGTAATAAGAGATGATGTTTGATTCCAAAGTTTATGCATACAAACTCATCCATTCATAAGGTCACAAAAAAAGCTTTGTACAGCATATTTCTCTATTTTCCAAGTTCATTTTAATACAGTGTATTTGAAGAATTCATTGAATAAACAAGAATATTAAAAGCAGCAACATTGTATTTTCATGATTATTTGTTAATAAGTTCATTAGGGAAAAATTCAAATCATTCTCAACATGTAGTATATGTGAGAATCAAATTTTAAAAATTTCAAGAAAAGTGGACAATACACAGTAACAAAAAATATTAAAATGAAAACTGAAATGGAAACCTCTTGTTTTGTTTTGGCTTTTTGTTGGGTTTTATTTTATTTATTTTATTTTTTTTTTGAGAGGGTAAGTTAATTTTCATGAGTTGAAAATACCCAAGCATGGATTTAACATATAGAAGATTATAAATAGGAGTGCATGTTAGATTACCAACTTTCTGTAAAACATTCAAATATACAAAAAGAAAAAAAAAATTTAGTTTGTGGAAAAGAAAAAAAGAATGTTCAAGCAATAACAGAAAACTGCCAGTTCTGAATAAATGTTAATAAAATATAACTGATTAAGATTTCATGTTATAAAACTAAGCTGGTTTATTAATGCAATAATATTAGATGGGCAAGTTGATGAATGGAAGGGAATATAACTGTTTAAAATGTATTATGTAATATATTTTAATCAGCAGATATATCAAGATAACAGTGATATCAAGGCAAATAGGTTAAAAACACTAGCTCATACTCACAAATATCATTGTACATATTATACATATACACACACACATACATATACATGCACACGCATATACATATATATATATACATGCACACACACATACATATACATATATACATGCACACACACATACATATACATATATATACACGCACACACACATATACATATATACACACACACACACATATACATATATATACACATGCACACACATATACATATATATACACATGCACACACATACACATATATATACACATGCACACACATACATACATATATATATATATATATATATACATGCACACACATACATATATATATATATACATGCACACACATACATATATATACACACATGTACACATACATATATATATATACACACACATACATACACACATATGTACACACACATACATACATATGTACACACACATACATATATAATATACACACACATACATACACACACACATATATATATATATATATACATGCATACACATACATATACATACATGCATACACTACATATACACATATATATACACACACATACATATACATACATGCATACACTACATATACACACATGTGTAGATAGATACATACACACTCACAAATATATATATATATATATATATATATATATGCACAAATACAAATATATTCATATACATATAAACATGCATACACGGATATGTGATGGAAAATGTATTCTTAGGAACAATCATGCAGACAATGTTAGTAAAATATTTCTGACTTGGATAATTTGTCAACAAGAATAAAGAGCTGTTGACAGTTTACCAAACCAGAGATACAATCATTTGATTTCTAATATCTATTGTAAATCTCATCAATGAAACTATGGATAATAAAATTTAATGATTCTAACTACAGACTAAAGAACAATATATATCTACAACTTTAAAATTAATCCCAGAGACTGCAAATATGACAAATGACTAGCAATTGTGAGTAGTCAATGATTTTGATTGATTTCAGTTTATCAAGACACATTTTAAACAGGAGATAAGTCATCTGCAGTAATATCATTTGCTATATTAGTCCACTTTTTCTATACCATACATACATGAAAAACATGCTACAAACTTAATTGAAATCCTTCAATAACTTTCTTTGGAAAGTTTTTATATGAAAATATATAAAATAAGAAAATTGCCTCTCTACCTAAACCTGGCACAGAAATCTCAATTTGCTTTAGTATTTTTTATTTTTCTTTTGGCTTTAATTTTGTCTTTTGTTTTTTAATACAATTGTAATATGTATCACATCATAAATTACATTGTTTTGAAAACAACACTTAATATTTCATTAATAGAAACTGAATTTAGGCATGAATTCAGTAAAATTTGTTGAAATAATAAAAAAAATCATCTCATTTATTTAATATCATGTTTTGTGAACAACAGCACTGTTGGTTACAGGTTTCCAACAGACCAATCATTAGTCCACTGTATTTATGGTAGTGAGAGTGGCAAGGGACTGTTTGTGTAACTCAAGCAGAACAAATATCACAAGGAATTTTAAAAGCACTGATTTGTTTTTTCTTTGTTCTTTTTTGGAGGGAGAGGATGTCTATACCTTTTGCTATTATACATTGCTGAAAGATATACACATATATACTAAATACACATTAACTATAGGCTCCTACATGGTTTCCATTTGTAAAGTTCTACTCATACAGCTTTTGTCATATTGGTCAACCTGAGGTTATAATAGAAGATAATTTGTGTAAGGTCAAGACTGGAGTTTTGCCAAGTTAGTTTAAAGAAGTTTAAAGATTGGAGTTTAAAATTACAAAATATATTCACAACAATCAAATAGATAATTTGTCTTTTTTTTTTTTTTACTGGTTTAAATTTTTTTAATCCAATAGAGTTATTTTAAAGTTATTGATTTGTTGGGCCCTTTTAGGTTTAAAAAGTCATTAAATTTAACTGAACCCCTTTGACAGAGATGCAGTGTGCTGCACTGTGGATCAAAACTAGAACTACTTACTTGCAAAGTGAACTTCTTAACTACAAGGCCATATCGGCTTCCTTGGCAAACAAATGATAGAGAGCTATTTACAGAAAACTATTAATTAAAAATAATAAACATTGGCATGAGATCACAAATTTTAAAGGAAGGACAACCCTAATACTTAACTAATACTTATTCTATCAATCCCAGAAAGGTGAAAAGTATAGCTCACTCCAATAAAATTTTCACTCAGAATGTAGAAATATGAACAAAAACAGCAAACTGGTACAATTGTTAATACACTGGGCAAAATGCTTAGTGGCAATTTGTCTGTCTTTATGTTCTGAATTCAAATTCTACTCAAGTCAACTGACTTACATCCTTTTGGGATCAATGAAATAAGTACTAGTTGAACCCTGGGTCAATGTAATAAACTAACACCTACCCGCCAAAATTTTGGGTCTTGTGTCTATAAAAGAAATTATTATTATCATTATTATTATTATTATTATAAGAGCAGCAAGCTGGCAGAATCAGTAGCATGCCAGACAAAATAGTGGCATTTCTTCAGACTTTACATTCTGCATTCATATTCTACTGATGCTAACTTTGCCTTTTATTCTTCTGGAGTTGATAAAATAAGTACCAGTTGAGTAGCGTGGTCTATGTAATCTCCACAAAACATTACAGGCTATGTGCCTATAGTAAATAGAATTATTATTGTTGTTGTTGTTGTTGTTGTTGTTGTCATTACTGTTACTGTTTTTATTATTATGATGATGATGATGATGATGAACAAGTAGTATAAGAAAAAAAAAGAATATTTAGTATACCAGAGAAAATTCATTAAGTTAAATACAAAAATTTCCTAATAAAAATGTTTTTAAGCCATTTTAATTTTCCTACAATATTTACAACAAACCATGAAAGTAATTATGACTAAAACCAAAGAAAGTTTAAAACAAAAACCAGTTTCCAAACTCAAGTAAATGTAAAGCTACTAATTAGATAGATGATAATAAGAAGCCACTGAAATTAGGTGTAAATTTTAATTAAGCATTAAAATGTTTACAACTTACAAAAAGAAAAGAAAATTTAGGCTAATTGAATATTCATAAAATAAACAAACCACTTATACAAGTATAAAACTTTAGAAATTAGCTTTTGTTTAAATTAGGCTTAAATTATATTCTACAGAAATTAATTGAAAACTATTTTCTAAATGGGTTTATGAAAATATATTTTACTACAGCATATACCGGTTGATAAATTTAGGCAAAGACTGCTCTGAAAGTGTTTAGTGACAATACAAATATATTAATATTTAAAGATTGCAACTGTTTATCAACATAATTAATAAAAACTATTTGATGACAATTGAATAATGAAAATCAACAATCAGATATCGTTATTAAAAACTAATTAGCCTAGACATCCTATTAAATATAAGTTCATAAAAACAGGTCTCAGTAAAACAGAATAACCATTCCACCAGATAACTAAACATGCAGTTGTAGATTATTTTCCAGAGCTGATGTACACCAAACAAGTTATTTTAAATTTGTTAGGTGTTATTTGATTTATCAGATTAGGTTAATCATTTATTGATAAAAACATGGGCATGTCACCTTTATTTTGGGCATGCTATCCTAAAAATAAGAACATACCTCCATGTATAAGCTGGTCAAGATAGAAAAAGAAATGCGTACATATTTACTTCAAAGAAATCGATCTTGATCATGAAAAATGGTTGTCTTTTATTGCAAATTTAATATTCTTAACTCATATATTACATGCAGATTCCTAGCTGAACTCCATTTATCACTATTTCACATAGATGCAAACATACATGAAATCGCCTGAATTTAGATTTTAGTACTAAAATTTTAAAGCTGCAACAATCCATAAAATATTTTTCACAGATATAGTTAGGAAATATGTCTCAACCAGAGATTTCAAAAGAACTCACCTGTTCATATCAACTTGCTGGTAATACACTGTTCCACACACACACACACTGAAGTATCATGCATTACTAGTGACACAATGACCCAGTCTAGTCAGCAGTAAATAGATACCAATTCACTGCTGTAATAGGCAGGAGCAGTATATCAGCAATATGGCTGAGGTAAAATGGCTCAAGGCATCATTTTGTAGAGCAAATACAAATACAATATGGTCTTATATGTGTCATATAGTGGAGTAGGTTTACTGAGATTACTCAAGAAATTATCATGTTTATTTATAATATGCATCATCTATTAAAGGAAATGAAATCAAATACATTTTACCTTCACTCTTTCTCTACTACCAATCATGCCTTCTCACTCAGACTACTTCTATAGTCCATCACTTGCTCTAACATTCTTGCTCTTAATGTTGATGCCATCATACTCTTGCTCCATTAACTCACCCATTCAGCTCTTCTGTCATCTCTCTCTCTCTCTCTCTCTCTCTCTCTCTCTCTCTCTCTCTCTCTCTCTCTCTCTCTCTCTCTCTCTCTCTCTCTCTCTTGTTTATTACTCTATTACTCCTCTTTATTCACATCACCTTGAATGAATAAAAAGGTCTGGTGCCATGACCAAAATGTACCAGGTGCACTGTTGACCATGTGACAAGTGAACTGAGAGAGGAGGCTTAAGAGTTTTCTTCACTTCTCTCTTGTCAATAAAATGCACCCAGTACAATTATTGTGATTAGTAAACAAGCAGAAAGAGAGTATGGTAGAATGGATCCTTAGTCTTGAATTGCAAGGACTTGACAATCCAATGCTGCTGCCAAGATAAATTCTCCCTGTACACTAAAATGTAAGGTATAAGGGCCAATCTGTGAGAGCAATGGCTCACAATGAGAATTGATGCAGACCATTGCACTCCATGGCAGCATAGAAAGCAAACATAAAAATGATGACATACAATTGATATGCTTTGTAAGCAGAACTGAAATTATTTCCCTGACTATAGAAGTATTTTTCAGGCTAACTTGTCCTAGATACACTACATGAAAATGTACCATACCAACTGTTTCTTCATACAAAGTAAAAATGTAATCCTTCAAGTAAAAAAAAAAAGTTAATTATATTTCAAATAGATTCTTAATCTTTAATTTCAAGTTTCAAATTCAGTAAGTTTTGAAATAACCATAATTATACTTAAAGATTAAGATGATTTTCTTTGAATTTAAGGAAAATAAATTTATTACTTTATGATAGAGAATTAGAAAAAATATTAACATTAACAGACACAAGACTTCAGATTTCCTGGGGATATGAAATGAGATTGTGTGAAGATCATACCTTTTAAAATTATTAAAGCAGGAAGTGGCTATACTGTGATAAAAAAAATTATTTTAGAAACTCAGTCCACCAATGCTTACTATTACAGTAAATACTATAGAGAACTAATAAATATCAATATTTTTTTAAAGCAAAAGAGATAACATTATGAAAAATACTTTTTCAGTTTCAATAAACAAAGTTTTCTATCATTGTTCTTCTACCGAAATGTAACAACTGTTTACCACAAATATAATTTTTTTAAATCAGTGATTGTAACAACTCAATAAAATTTGCAGAAAAATCATTTTAACAGACTCTTACTTCAGGTCAAATTTAGATTAATGTTTACGAGATGTTTTAGTATCAAATGTCCTAGTATATATACAATTATTAATTCATGTTCAAAAGCATCGTTACAGTTTTATTATTCATATCTAAAATACATGCACAGAGAGAAATTTAAATTGGTGTCAGACAAGTGCTTAGTTTCACTTAAATAAAGCAAAAACAACGTATATAAAAATTTGCTGTCTCCTTTTGTTTTACATCTAAGCAATATAAAGTTAACTTTAAAGAATTATCATAGCTGATATTTTTTTTTTTTTTAAAGGCATGTAAATTGAATTTTATTATTCAAATAAATTTTAGAAAACAAATTACTTTTGGTACAAAATATGTAACTAAAACTATGATTATTGTTAAGACTGTAGTTTCACGGTTAAAACAGTTTTTATGGGAATTTTTATCATTGTTAAAGATAAAAATCAATGCAACTAAGATTAATGATTTGCCTAATATGAAAACCCCAAAATAATTTTCTTTGTAAATTCAGTCAATTTGAAAAGCAAACCAAGCTCTACTTATATGGTTCCTAGTTTAAAGTCTATTATTGCAAATGTAGAAGAAAGCTACCTTTGTTGATAATGTAAAGATCTTAGCAGGAACAGATAAATAATAGGATATAGGCCATAAGTAATTAGTATTCAGATACTTTAAAATATTTGATAAATATCATAGCCCAAAATATAATAGGATACACACAACCCATTGGAGAAAGAGAGAGAGAGAGACTGTGTGTATGTGTTTAACCCTTTTGATATCAACCTGCCTGAGACCAAACCTGGTTCTATGATACAAACTTCCTGTTTTAGAATGATCTAAATTAAAAACTTCAATCAAAATTTCTTGTTAATTTCTATTCCTAACACCAGCTTAAAATGACTAAGCTTTCTTACAAAATTCTTCATTATTATTTCATTATTATTATTATTATTATTATTCAAAATTATTTCATTATTAATTGAAATAAAGACAGTGTGTTTCAAGAAAAATATGGTAACAAAAGTTTTAAGAGAGATAGTGAATGTAGGAAAGAGTGCTAGTTAACTATTTACATCCATTTATCATTATTTTTGCATGTTTGGATATTTAAAAGTTGTTGAACCAAATGTTAGTGTTTTATATTTTAGTATCTATTTGTATTTCCTATGAAGTTACACTCTTGCTCAACAGTGAGATGCAAGTATTATTTATTATTACATAATGTAATACATCATGCCTCTTATGATTAAATTTATTTCATGCAGAGAAGTTTAAGGGTGAAAATAAGATTTCAGATGGGTACAGGCCTTTCTCATGGTCATTAGTAATCCAAGTCTAACAGATACACACAATAATCAAAACCAGAACATGGACTTGGCTTTTTTGGATCTTACCTCTTTCTCACTAATATTACTGATGATAATCTGTCAATCTAAATATAAAAACAAAATCTATTACTTCTAATGTTCTTTTACAGAAAAAAAAAACTCATGTTTTTAACTTCGGTATATTCTATTTAAATAAGAATTTAACTCTTTAGCATTCAGATTACTCTGTCAAATGTAATGTTTATTTATTAACAATGTTTTGAATTAATCATGCATTATTTTCTGGCTTGAAGATTTTGATGAAATAACGAGCTAGCTTGAACATAAATCAGGTGGAATATTTAGGCCAAATATGGCAGGTTTAAATGTTAAAGAGTTAATAGAGAAATGAATTAATACAAAGAGCTAATTATCTAATTATTTACTAAACAAGTTTTATCTCAATGGCAGAATACATCTTCAAGAAGGATAAATATTCAACTTTACAGAATGGATATGGTAGACAATGAAATTCTGGGTTTAAAGAATCCTATAATGGATACAGATGACAAATGTCATTTTGGATTATTTACTTTTTATGCTAGTAGGATGAATTAGATTTCTTTTTAAAATGATATTCTTTACAGACAAATTATTTTTATCAAGTTTCTTGTAATGGATGTCTTTTCTAATGTTAACCATTTAAACATGAAATGGTAGATATGAGAAAAGGAATGGCACAAAGTTTAGTGAAATTACAGAAAAATATTATGCTTTTTGTCATAATCTAACATTCATTATCAGATTAAATGCATTAATCTAGACACATGGAGATCTAATGGATAGATAATCTGATCAAACAGATTATCTGTTTGTTTCAGGAAAATAGAAATCATCATTATTGGATGATCATATCAACAGTTGTAACAAGTAAAACAGGATGAGTTGCCTAACATACAAGGCTGATGTTGAAACCCTGTGCTGACTAAAATTTCATATACCTGATGGTCGAGCAGTACAATATGTCAGAGGTTTCTATAGTTTAATGAACTGAGAACAGATGGTGTTGTATAAAAGATTGAATTCAGAAGT
Source organism: Octopus sinensis (assembly GCF_006345805.1). Lineage (NCBI taxonomy): Eukaryota > Metazoa > Mollusca > Cephalopoda > Octopoda > Octopodidae > Octopus > Octopus sinensis. Next base: position 13,167,523 of record NC_043015.1, on the reverse strand, counting down.
TAGCAGAATGGTGTATCAATTTTAAGAAGGTCACAACAAGCTAAAGATTCCCAATGGCATATTTCCCTTAAGCAAGAAGCATAAGGAAGCTTGCAATAGTTGAAGAAACAAATGAAATGAAGTGCAAAGGAAGACAAAGAAAAATAGCAATTATTAGAGTTTCAAGCTAATATAAATAAAGAGTTGCAATACTTAGAGTAATAAAATATCCTGCACAAAGAGACATCATGAATGACAAAAATTGCAACAGAATGAAAGATATGTAACAAGCAGCTAAGCAACACTTGGAGTACTTTCAATTTATGTTAAATCAGCAAGGACTCCTAGATCAATGTCTTAAGAACTGTGACATGCAGAATAATAGAATGAAGCCTGTATGTGAAAAATCAAATTTTTTATACTGTGAATGAAAAACCACAAGTAAATACAGAACTCAAAGAATTGCATGGATGGTTTCTACATTCAAAGTTTTTTTTTTTTATGATATAGCAAAATGCATGAATTGATTCAAGGTTTGCATCTTAAAAAGGCCAAAACAGGGGACATGAAGTATGTTGCAACAAGAGAATCATATTGTTATTTCATGCAGCAAAATAATTATTTTGTAATAACTTGCTCAATGAAACCAACAAGTATTTAGCAGATTGTGATCAGTCAAAAATATAGACTAAAGAAAGACAGTTTTGTATTAATCAGATATGAGAAATATAATGAAGAGTCAGTAACACAGATCCATGACTGATAATTATTGATGTGGTTATCAGTCCATTGAGTTAACTAGGTTTGATCATGCTGTTCAAAACCAGTTTATTAACACTATTGGTTTGCTCATTGACTAGAGCTCCGACTGTCTCACCACATCAACCTGGATATTACTGTCTGGAGTCCTGGGCCTCATAGGGCAGGTTACCCAGTTTCCATAGCATATAAGGGATGAAAATCATAACATTCCCTCTTAACAGGATGCCAGTCCATTACAGGGTAACTCGTTTAGAGTTGAGTGGACTCAAGAACACAACACACCACCCGATCTAGGAATCAAATAGAATCTTGCAATTGTGAATGCAATGACCTAACTACTAGGCCACATGACTTCACAATAGTGTCATCAAATCTTCACTTTTATCGATTTTAGCTATTTAATGTTGATAAGCTGGATCACCCACTTCAAAGCTACTGTCATTTATATGGTACTAGACTGGTACTTATTAATCTTGAAAGAATGCTTTCAAGTTTTGGCACAAGGCCAGCATTTTCAGGAGAGGGATAAATCAATTAGATCAACTCCAGTATTCAATTGGTACTTGTTTTATCGACCCCAAGATGATGAAAAGCAGAGTCGACCTTGGCAGAATTTGAATTCAGAACACAAGGACAGACAAAATGTGGCTAAACATTTTGCCCAACATGCTAACAATTCTGCCACCTTGAAAACCAAAATCAACCACAACGGAATTCCAACATATAAAATATGCACCAATTCTGTAATTTGGCCATCCATTGCTACTACACATTTATGGTTTTCATTTGTATTCACAAACCTTAACAAGTGAGATATTTTGTTCTTTAATAAATTATTTACAAACAAAATATCAAGACACAGGCATTACAATCACATGGTTCTCGTTTCAGTCTTAATATGTGATATCTTGAGCAAGTATCTTTCACAAAACAGCTTTACCAATGCCCTGTAATGGAATTTAGTAGATGGAAACCATGTTGGATGTCATTGGATAATATACATACATATATATACATAGTCTAAGGTCCTGGTAGAGTGTAAAGTTAGGGTATTTCCAGAAAAGCACTTGACCCAAATACTGGGTTATCAACATTGTCGGGTTTCAGGCCAATGCCAGAATTCCTCAGGAGTAGAAAATCCAAGTTTCACAACGATCATACCATAAAGTGAATTTGGTGAAGAGTAAATAATTCAAAAGATAAAAAGAAGACAAAGAAAATTCTTTAACACAGTTTTAAAGCTGCAAACATTACGTAAATTTTCTCTTTGGGTTTTTGCATAAATCGAGTGGATACAGAAACAATTGTAACAAATCATTAAAGATGTGTTTAAGAATTTTCTTTGTCTTCTTCTTATTTAGTATATATGTATATGTCGCACCCATGCCAACATGGAAGGCAGGCATTAAACAATGATGATGATATACATATCTCACCAATATAACTGGATAAAAGATGTAAACATCAAAGGAACAAAAAAATATCTATACTTTCAAATAATTATACCATATACAGTATTTGTTCTGCTTGAGTAGCAAAGACAGTCACTCATTAATCTTACTGACAATGCAGTGAATTAGGTATAAATAAATAAGACTTTCTATGCTGTGTATCTTGAGTACATTCTTGATTTACTTTTTGAAATCATATGGTGGAATAAAAGCTCCAAAAAAAAGAAGCACTGAAGGACATTGAATTTGATAAAAAGGAAGAAATGTTTCACATTGAATAAATTTAAATAAAAATTCTTTTAAAAAACTTGTTAATAAAAATGTTAATTTGCACTTTATATTTATTTACTGAAATGATTGAAGTGTCCACTAATGGAGATTTAACAATGATGACTTAAGAGAAAAATTAAGTGCAAAGATATCTATATTGTACAGCCCTTTTCACCAGTTTGATAGTATTTCTTGTGTTCTTTCAACCACTCTTTATCTAAATGAAACAGTTGGTTACTCTGATACAGAAAGAAAGAAAGAAAGAAAGAAAGAGAGAGTGTGTGTGTATGTGAACAGCTTTTCCTTCAAACATATTGAAGACACAAATGTGTTCAAGTTTAATCTTTTATACTGAAGATATTTTTTTAATGTTACATTATTTTTCCTTTATATTTATCTTAGAATGTTTCTTGGTTCATTAACATTTCAAAATTTTTTCAGCTTTTGAATAAAATGATATTGGCACATTGTTGTTGCATTTTGTAACAGGCAGCAAGGGATTATGAGAATGATGTAATTCATAAAATCACCATTGCCAAATTTAAAAACTGTTTAACCATTAATTCCTCATTGCTTTTAGTTTACTTCATGTGTGGTGTTTGTGATAATTTTTGTTTTTTATTTTGCTAGTAATAAAGCTTCTACAGTTAATCTAACATTTTGTGGAATTGTAAAGAAAATGACAGCATGATCAACTATTTAGCTTGCTTTTCCTTTTTTTCCTGTTCAGCATTATAACATGCTGTAATGGATCTTTGTAATAAATGCATTATTAACTGATGAGAAAGTTTTGTACTTGTGTGTCATATATATATATATATATATATATATATATGGAAGCTGAGTATGTGGGTATGTGTGAGTCTGAACAAACCCAACATTATACAATAAGAGGTTCCACCCCTATTGCATAGAGGCAATACAGAATCTGCAAGCTGCACCAAAGAAAACCCATCTTGGGGGCAGTAACTGAATAAAAATTGATACAGTTTAGAGAGGACTCCTTAGTGTTGCTGCAGACAACCTCTAGTGCTGGCAGCACAATAAAATGCACCCAGACCATCAGTAAAGTGGTTGGCAATAAGAAGGGAATTGAGCCATAAAAACTATGCCATAAAAAAAAGAAATGTGAACTCCACAAGCCACAGTGAAGGCAACCCATCTAAGAGATAATAATTCTGAATAAAAACTGATACAGGGTAGAGGGTCTCTTTAGTCCTGCCACAGACAACTCCTCCAGTGCCAGTGGCACAATAAAATACACCCGTTCATGTTGTAAAGTGATTTGGGATAGGAAAGAAATCCAGCCATAAAAATCGTGCCAAAAAATATGACATACAAAACAACAAGGCTCAGTGGTTTTATCTGTTGCTGTTTGTGCTAGAAGACAAAAGACTGAGGACCCATCCAACCCATACCATCATGGCAAAACGGACGTAACATGAAGTTTTTTTGTTTTGTTTTTTTGAAGCAGAGGCTTCACTATCAATACTCTGAATTTCTCATACACCTGTACAAATGCAGGTTCAATTACACTGCTTAATGAAAAAAAATGTCAACTTTATAGCAATGATTTGCAAAATAATTGTGAGTGGTTTTAGGAAGTTCAAATTTTGGAAAGATAGTTACTTTATACAAATCACTGTATGTCACCAGCAGTAAGGAATCTCATGAAAGAGAAAAATACTTTCAGTAATGCATTTCCTTTCATATTGTTCATTGTCTACACATGCATACACACACATACATAACCATACAGATAGGAAAAAACAGACTGGTAGATATTTTTTAAGTAACACATGTGCATAAGAAATTTTTTGGGAAATCGATCCAACCTGGTTGGATCATCACTCACAACATTACATTTTTAGGGTGGCAGGGAAAGCATTTCTTTAATTAGAAATTGGATTTTCTTTTACAGTAAAATTTACTACAATAAGAACGTAACAGTGTGAATTCTAAAAACAAACAAATTAGACAATATAATGCCAACAATACTAATGTAATAAAATAACAACAAAAGTATTGTAAGAAATTATTTAAACAAAGCTAAAATTTAAAAGAGTGTCAAATTGAAAAAAATATGTAACAAATTTAAAGAATTATAATTCAGATCTCTTAAATCTAGTAAAAACAAGATATTTTAAAATAAAGTATAATTTATAATGCACACCAAAAGCAACTGAGTATTTAAAATTACTGAGGCAAAACACAGATTGGTGTATATAAATTAAAAATCATTAGGCATTAAATAAAATTTTATGACTTTCCACAAACATCTCAAAAGGCCACTTCATCATTAAAAAATAGAAACAAGTATCTTTTCTTTCTATTTAATAATATTTTTATGGGTTTTTTTTTTCTTGTATATTCCCCCTCCCTCAGAAATTCCCAAGAATTCACAAGTTGTTTGTCTCAATAAAAAATAAATGCTGAGCAGAGATAAAATTTTCTAACCATCTTGCTCTATCTAGCTCTTTTCTGTATCAGCGGCAGGTTCTGCTGGACTTTCTTGTGATTCATTATGCTTGTCGTAGTTAAAGAACAGTAGAGGAAACATTCCTATCAAGCATCCAACTGTAATGCCAATCACTTTGCCCTAAAAATGAAAATAAATGAGATTCAGTTAAAATCTCAAGGAACACATTCCGACTTAAATCTTAATCTGCTTTTTAAAACAACTCAATAACAAAATAATATTAAAACAATAGTTACCAAGTTAGCAATCCAACGTGTTTTTCTCATATCCACTTGTTGAGGGGTTAAAGTGGGCATGTGAAAACCAACCCTAACCGCCAATACTTCAACATACCAAGCAGACCTGCAAAATAATTACTTGCATTTTCAATATAAAGTAAAAAAAAAAAGATTTACAAATACAACCAATCTAAAGATTAGAGGGGAAAGAATTACAAAAAGTGAAGCAAAATGAAGATATCAGAGGAAATCATTTCTTGAAAATAATTATAGGGTATCTATTACAGCCTTATTTTATTTGGGAAAACTATTTCAGTAACCAGCAGGTGAATAAAAGAGAGAGTTTGAATTAATAGAGCATGCTTCAAACAAAATCTAGAAGACCCCAAGCTACTTGTTTAGGCATACTTATAGATAAAGAATAGACCTAAATGAAGACTTGCAAACTGTTGGCAAAAATTTCAATTTCACAAACAATAACTGAGTTTGACCACATGGATACTTTTTCATTAAACTAATTTTTTTATTTGCTCTTGAAATAAAATCCATATCTTTGGCATTTCTGCTACTGAAGTCTAATAGATCCATATTATGGGAATTTTATTTCCTTTTGATGTTGGATTCATGTTCTTTCTTCAAATGGAAAAGTTGTTCTAATATTATAAATAGTTGTGGGACTGGCCTTTTATAAAATTCTCCCTTTGTTATAAGCTTTGTAATTATAAAATTCTACGTTTCTTTTGCATAAATGTTTACCAATACAAACTATTACTTAGCTCATTGTAGTAGAAAATTCCTTCAATTATATCAACATAATTAGTACTAGAAGTGGGTAATTAGAATAAACAAAAGTAGAATAGGCATCAAGAGCTATTTTCTATATTAGAAAATAAAAGCAGTCTTCCCTGCATGCAGAAAAAAAAAATCTATATTAATAAATATGAAATTCTGTCTGTCTGTCTGGGATCCCTGTATCTCAGTCTACATTTGCTCTACATAGACATATCTTTTTGGAATTTGAATACCAGAATTGAAAATCTGCCCTTCATTTGGTTCTTGAACATCCAGCATTGAGATCTGATTTAAAAGCATTCGGGTTGCTATTTCTAACAGGTAAAGCTTGGCTGTCAAGCCATCTTGGTTGGCATTTGTTAGATGACATCAGAGATCAAGGGAGAGATAAATGACATTCACTTCATTAATATTACGTTGAGATAAAAACTTTGGGACAAATTGGAATTCAAATTGGGACTGGAACAAAAGACTGATTGCATTACAGAATTAATTCTTATCTGTCCTTGACCTCTGACCCAAACATCACTGGGGCATATAGTCATTATAGTCATGCTATTTAGCTCTCTTTAGTTTTGGGCTGCAGGTTCAATTAGCCCTCTGCAAAAGCAAGCTTAAAAGTCAGCACAGAGTGCAACTTTTAAGCTAGTATTGTATAAAAGGCAGAGAATGAATTAGGTGGGATTCTGGGCAATAATAATTTACAAGGTAAGTTGTGAACATGACAAAGTATCAAAAGCATTGATAGATGAATGCAGAAAAGGCACCTTCATTGCTGTAGCCATTTTCTGAGTTCTGGATGGAAAAATGATAATAAAAGGTATCTACAATAGAAGTAGACCAAAGAAGACTTAATAGACTTCAGATTACTGTTAAATGGATGAAGTATCAAATTTCAGGCTTAAACCAACCTATGCTATTGTGGGGAAAATGGATACAAAACTGCTATTGTTGCTGATTATTTACAATAGGTTGAAATTTAAGCAATTTGTTATGATGTGAGGTAAACAAAAAAAAATGGCTATAAATTTTAAAATTATTAGATATTCAACAAACCCCAAAAATTCATTGGTTTTTGAAATGCAGGTATACTACTATAATCTCTGATGTTATTTAGTCATTCAGTACACACCATATTAAATGTTATAAGAATATTACTAAAAATAGTAATGAGGGACTAAGGTCCCAGTATTTCTGAAAATAACCTGAGCATTTATAATACAAATGTTCAGAGAGCTAGCCAGCCAACTGGTCGCCTATCACTTAAAAACAGTAACCTTTTGATAGTTGTTGACACTAAATGCTTCCCTGGTAAGAAATGTACTTTAGAGAAAGATTCAAAACAAAAAAAGGCAGTAGTCAAGAAAATGAAGTTCTTTAAAGATCCTTTCAAACTGCATCAATAAAGATGAGAAAATACACAATTATAACAAAGAAAACAGTTTGCTGTTCCTAAAACACAAACTGCTCAAAGTCACTGAGCAATTTTATGAATACAGTACAGTCCTGAGAAGGTGAACAGGTGACACAGCAATGGAAATAGTGCAATGGAGAGAGCTATAAGAGCTAAGTTACAAGAAAGTATTGATTATAGCAAAGAGTAATAACAAAAAACAAAGCAAGAAGCAAAATTTCAGCCACAAAACCTAGCCGCAAGTGTAGAGCATTCTGATGTAGAAAGCATTTTCCGTATGTATCAAAAAATCTGAAACACTGGTGCACTTGCCATCAGTGTCAAAAGAAAGATGTATGGAAATATTACAATGAGAACTTGCTGAATAAAGGTTAGACTGATATAGTGGGGAATTACACTAAACCAAACCAACAAAAAGGCCATAACTTCCTTATAGTTAATAAAGCTGTTATGTAAATGAAGACAAGGAAATCAGTGAGGATATCATGGATAGCTGATGAGATTTTGAAAGTATCAAGCTATGATAGTCAAAGGGTAACGAATCGTTTTGTAATTAGGTTGTTTATGATTGGCATAATATTATCATGAACAGATACAAGCATAAAGAACACAACTTTTAGTCAAAGTGCAATAAGTGTGCAAACAACGCGGAGGATTGTCTGGCATACTGTCACAGATTCAAGACTTCCTAATGCATTAGTTACATGTCAATGGCAAAATATGTGACACTGTTTCAGTCATTCAGCCTAACCATAAATAAAACTTCCATTTCAGTAAGGCTCCAGTTAAAAATTTTCACACAAAAAAAAGAAAAAAAATGTACTAGTCCATGCAAATGGCAAAAGATCTGCTAGGAAGTGCATGTAAAATCAGAAAAATGCATGAGAATTGAGAAAAAAATGTTGACATTCATTACTTTTCATTGCAATTTTATTATAATGAAGAAAACTTGCGACAGTTACAACCATCTGGTCTTTAAGGAAAGATAAAAGTCAGGAAGATTGGAGAGAAGTCATGAAACTTTAGACAACCACCAGTCTTTCAGTATCCCAGCAATCAATTCACACTCTTCAACACATTTTGTGTGTAGCAGTATACTACTTGTTCAACTGGTGGATTTTTTATATTTATCTATTTTTGATCTCTCTCTGGACCATCTTCTGAAGTCAGTGTTTAAATATTTTGCAAGACAAGTTTTAATGCAACAAGTATTTTAACTCTTAAAACTCATAATTCATGCATCTCTATAGTGAAAGGCTACTATGGAAACAAGCACTCATTCAGAGATTCTTCCTCTTTCCACAACCTTCCAGCACATCTTCCTATATAAACTCAGATATCCATATTATTTATTAATTTGATGCATTCAATAATTTAAAAATAATATTCGTTAATGGATAATATTTAAAATTTATAACAAATTATAGACATTGCATAATATACAATTACAAATAACTAAACCGGGAATTAGAAGTTAGTGTATTATGATATCTAAATATTGCATTTTAATCTATCTCCAGTGCATGCAAAATTTTCAATGTGGCTCAAAATAATAAAACAGTATTTGAACAATCAACACATTACATTAAGATGATGGCATGTGTTTATGCTATTATTTGCTGTACTCATCTATTCAGTGAATAGGGAAGCTGGAAGGATGTTGAACTTGGAATATGAAAATGTTCTCTAGATGACATTTCAAATACTTCTTTCCCTTGAGCATTATCAAAAATATTGTTTTCCAACTGACTTCTGTTGTCAACATTTTATAAAAGAATCCATCTCATTAAGTTACACAGCACAGGCAAATAAAAAAACCTAAATATTCCATAGTATGAGTAACTTTAATGAATGGTGAATGAATGAATGTGCATGTGTGTGTGTTTGTGTGTGTAAGTATCCATAGTTACACACTATCATACATACACATTTGCTCACATACACACAAAAAGTGGTTGATTTGAGCTCACAACCTGAATATGTAGTGATACCTTTTCTCACTCAGGTACCAGAGTATTCAAAATATGTCTTACATACTGCTAACTGTAATCTGTATATTTAACCCTTTAGCATTCAGATTGCTCTGTCAAATGTAATGCTTATTTATTCATATTGTTTTGAATAAATCATGCATAATTTCGTAGCTTCGATGTTTCAATGATGTGAGTGCTTATTTTTAAAATGACAATGAAGCAAAAGTTATGAGAAATTGAATCTGGCCAGTTTGAACATAAAACAAAATATTTTGGTTGGATATGACCTTTTAAATGCTAAAGGGCCATTTATAAACATTCACAGAGAAGAACTCCACTCCATACCCCATAAGTGTTTATAGTGATGCATACACAAACATTAGCAGATACAGTGTATATACATGTGTGTGTGTGTGTGTGTGTGTGTGAGAGAGGGAGGGGGAGAGAGAGAGAGAGAGAGAGAGAGAGGAGAGAGAGAGAGAGATCTTAATTACAATGTTTAAAATCTTTAACTATTCTGATCTTGACCAAAATGCTGAGATGATATTGCTAAGAGAAATATATAGTTTTTACACTGTTAAAGTTTATTCAAGTTTCTGTGTTTCTGTCAGGGTGAAATTACAAAGAATAGCCCAAAATAGTGGTCACACTTTACAATTCCTATAACTGTGAAATTCTCTATCCTGAGGTAGCCTTAAAGTAGGAGATGCATGTACATTGTTGATTAAGAATTGTCATGCTGGAAATACAGACTTCTAATTTCCAACTCATCTGTTAGGGAAATAAACACAATTAGATTCATTCAGGATACAGATATCTTGTACCTGCTATTAGTGTTGCACATCAATATCTTAATTATCTCTTCCAGCTTCTTTTCCATTAAAACACAATGTTTAAATTTTATTTACAGATAAATGTATAATTATATGCTTACCCAATTCCTGCAACATCTGAAACCATGTTCCCAAGACCTGCAGCAGCCATTGTAGAGATACCAAGTAAGGAACCAAAAGTTGCATCAATATATTCTCCCTAAAGACAGAATTTTAAAATGTGTTATAAATGTTGTTTTATAATGAAAGAAATAACAAGAAAAATATTTGTCACTAGTCATGAAGTCTAAGATTTATAGTAGAATGGAAGTGAAGTAGTGATGTTCATTACTTTCACAAAATCTTTGATGATATAAGTGAAAGAAAGTGAAAAAAATTACAAGCTGAAACCTAAGTTTCTGATTGCTGACAGCAAGCTACAATATACCCTGTAGTTCTGATCACTAAATATTTAGAAATGTGTTGATTACTTTAAATAGGAAGTTTGTCACATTTTGTAAAGGAAGGTGATTCATTTGAATTAACACCAATACTACACTGATATTTCTTTGTGCTGATCTGGAAAGTTGAAAGGCCAAGTCGACAACAGTGACATTTTAACTCAATGCAAAAGTGAAAAAATAAACACCAGTTGACAGAAAAACTGCAATATTTCAGCAAACTCAATCTTCTAGAATTCACAACAGATTAATCAATTATCATAGTTTTCCATCCTTTGACTACCAAGATATGACAACAATTGTGTAACAGTAGCAAACAAAGCCAGTTAGTATGATCAAATATACATTCATTACAGTAGAGAAATTAATGAAATGTACATGATGGAGTTATAAATGTCAATTAATTGCTAAATGAACTATAATGTTTCCTAGAGAGACTAACATCTATGAAACACCTTTGGACTTCAATGTATAGATCAAATGAATCTTTAATCACTTAGACAAATAGCTCACAGTTGGAGGAAATTCTACACATCAATCACCCAAGTGTGATGATGGCACCTGTTTTGAATTAAATGCATTTTGCCTAAAAGTATGATACAATGTCACTGTTTGAACTCCTGATCTAGTGTTCAAAAATTAATCCACTTGAATCCTTAGTAACAACTTAATTCATTAGTAAATAATTCATTAATAAAAAGATGGTTTTAAATAATTTCTGCCAGAGAATGAACACAATTTTTGTCTATGTATCTACATAGAGAAATAGTCATTAAATCCATGGAGAGTATAAAATGAGATTTGGGAAAACGGACCAAAACAAAAGAATAATGTTCAGAATGCATTTAATTTATATAACATGTAAACATAAGCTAAGAGATAATTTGATTTATATACATTTCTACAAAAACTAATATTTTCAAACTGATTCAAAACAAAATTTCTTAATCAAATAATTTATATCTCCAAATTTCCATATTTTTGTACATGGTTTATTTATTTCTATTCCTGCTCTATAACCTCAGCTCAACTCTATGCAGACCTATAATATGCAGGTAGATAGTCAACTAAATTTGATTCACAAATCTACTTTCTTAGAGTACATACCATATCTCTGCCTGCTTGGGTTCCACATAGCATTCAGCCACATGCAGGGAAGCAGTGCAAGCATATTATATTTGCATTCATCCCACTGTCCAGTGTGTTTCTATATATTTGTAAGATTTTGTGGAAGTTACAGTATATAGATATTTAAAGATTAAATTAAATAACACTCGACAGCCAAATGAGATGAGCTGAGAAAAATTACATTTTAGAGCCTGAAAATTATTCAAAACCAACAAGTTCGCATTTGAAAATGTTTATTTTATATATAGTGTTTATATATAAGTATAAATAAACATTTATTTGAAAATAAACTCTTATTTATTAAAGAAAGCATTTTCTAAATTTATTTTGCAGTTTAACTCTTTTTTTAAAAAAAGTTAAAATAATCATGTCTGTATCATATACACCACTGAAAGCAAGTTTTCCTATATATCAGAGGCAACAAATCTCATCTTGGCAAGTTGCTGGCTATGAGTACATACCATCAATAAGGTGCAACAAAGCAAAAATGCATCAGGTGTTCTCAGTAGTCACTGCTAGGATGATTTTCATCTCCCACCAATATATAGTATTTTCAAGTACAGCATGTCCATAAGGGATGTTATCTCTAGCCAATATTGCAGTAACTCACCTTTCAACAATGTATTCATATGAAGAATGATATGCAAAGGCTATTTTAAATTAGAGTATTTTAGTTTGTATAGAACAGATTTTGAAAAAGTATTTTAGCTTGTGAAATATCTAACTATCTTCTGGTATCCTTATGCCATCATTAATATTTTATCATATAGTATGTCAGATTGACATATTAGGTCTTTCAGTCTTTAGTTATAGCTCAATATGAATATCCATTCATTTATACAATTGCTCACAGTGGTAAATATTCCTTTACTAAAACACAATCAACTCTAGATGTATTTTGAAACAATTATTTTTTTTATATTACGGCAAGTGACTTGATCTGAGATCATGTACTGAAACAAAAACAATTGTAGCATGGAAGATGCTTCTAAGCCATTTAAGAACACACAAAAAACCATTTGGTTCACTTCAACATTTAAATTCAATTCGTGTCAAAATACTTTCGTTGCTTTGAAACTGCAACCTGTTCAATGTCAGTGAACAGATAGCGGTTTGAAAGCAACAAAAATATTTTGACACGAATTGAATTTAAATGTTGAAGTGAACTTTATGGTTTTTTGTGTGTTCTTAAATGGCTTAGAAACATTTTCCATGCTGCAGTTGTATTTTCTTTTATATTTTTGTGATAAATTTGTGCCAAAGGATTTATGAGATAGAAAATAATTACTTTCCTGCTTTTCATCATGGACAGTAGCATATATTAGAACTTGAGAGATTTATATAAGAATACCATTTTCTGGAAACACTGCCTCTCCTCTGCAACAGGTTAACGGACATTAATCCATTCTTCTAAATATTTTAATTATTCTCAGTCACAGGCATAATTCCAATTTATGCTTCCTTCATCATATTAAACCTTTCTTAATTCTTAATCAATACACTATTTGCATTAAATAATAAATGAATAACAGAGATTATATATATTATTTCTAGCTATTACATGTAACTGCTATCTAAATACAAATACCCTGTCTCAGAAATGACAAAGCAACATTAAATATTGTGGTTTTAATTTTTCAAGTTGGTATCAATTCAAGAAATAAACTTTTTTTTTTACATTAGTCATAAGACTACATATGTTCTAATCAGGGCAGATTAAGGAGCTCACATTGCAAACATGTGGTTCTAGGTTCATTCCCACTGCAAAGCATCTTGGGCAAGTGTCTTCCACTATAGCCCCAGGCCAACCAATGCCTTGTGAGGGAATTTAGTAGACAGAAACTGTATGGAAGCCTGTTGTGTGTGTGTGTGTGTTATTGTGCTTGTCCTATGCCACAACTATCACTTGACAACCTGACAACTGGCTTTGGTTTGTTTACATCCCTGTAACTTAACAGTTCAATAAAAGAAATTGATAGAATAAGTACTGGGTCAATCCACTTGAGTAAAATCCTTCAAGGTGGTGCCTCAGTATAGCTGTAGTTCAATGACTGAAACAAGTAAAAAAAGAAATCAATCTCACAACCGTTAATGAAGATGGTTTTCTAACCAGTATGACTAGACAAATTAAAGATTGAAAAGCATTAAAATGAAGTGATTTTAGAAAGATAAATCTTAAAAGGATATTTCCTTTAAATATTTACCTTGGAGAAAAATATTTAATATCTAAATACATTAAATTTTGAAAATAATATTTGTTTTAGTGTTAATTGAAAAAGAAAATATTATGAAAACTATATTTATCTTTATATTTTTGCAATACATTCTTTGAATTTTAATCAATATATATATAAAATGTAATAACCTATGATGGTGTCACTCTAGTAGTCAAAATACTTTTAATGTACTTAAGATGTATTATTAGCTGAAACTTTTTAAAGTCATTTTTACAGATTTCCAATAGTAATTACAGGCAGCACTGAAAGTTATGTTTCGTATACACATACATCTGTGTAAAAAATGCAACTGAAGATAGAAAAATAGGTGATGGGCATATATGCATATTTCAAGAGTTCTTGGTCCTTCTTCTGCACTACATCCACCCCATTAACCATCCATGAACATTGCTTAAATAGCTACCAAATACAGAGGTGTAACACAATTGGATAGACCAATTTTATACAATACACACATTCTTGATAACTGGTATCATCATCATCATCGTTGTTTAACATCCATTTTCCATGCTGGCATGGGTTGGACGGTTTGACTGAGGACTGGCAAGCCAGGAGGCTGCACCAGGTTCCAATATGATTTGGTAAGGCTACTACAGCTGGATGACCTTCCTAATGCCAACACTCCAAGAGTGTAGCGGGTGCTTTTTATGTGCTACCAGCACGGGTGCCAGTCAGGAGGAACTAGCATCAGTCGCACTCAAATGGTGCATTTTATGTGCCACTGGCACAGATGCCAGTCAGGTAGCACTGGCATCAACCACAATTACGATTTCCCATGATTCAATAGGTCTTCACAAGCCTGACAATTGAAGGGTGCTTTTAAATGGGCCAGTTATGCAACACTGGCATCAGCCATGACTACAATCTCACTTGGCTTTCCAGGTGTTCTCAAGCACCGCATATCTCCAAAGGGCTCGGTCGCTTGTCATTGCCTCTGTGAGGTCAAACGTTCAAAGGTCATGCTTCACTACCTCATCCTGGGTCTTCCTGTCTTCCTGGGTCTACCTCCACCTTCAGTTCCCTCCTCTATCATCATTCATACAAAACACATTACCATACCAGCACAGTTGTCTCTCTTGCACATCACATCTGATGCTTCTTAGGACACTTACATTCTGTCATGTATGTCATGTAACACTGACATTACACATCCAGCAGAGCATACTAGCTTCATTTCTTTCAAGCCTATGCATATCCGCAGCAGTCAGAACCCATGTTTTACTGCCATGTAGCATGGTTGTTCACACACAGGCATCATACAGTCTACCTTTCACTGAGTGAGAGGCCCTTTATTACCAGCAGAGGTAGGAGCTTTCTGAACTTTGCCCAGGTTACTCTTATTCTAGCAGCTACACTCTCAAAGCATCCACCTCCACTACAGACTTGGTCACCTAGGTAATGGAAGCTATCAACTACTTTTAGTTTTTTCCCCTGGCATGTGATGAAATATGCTTTCTGTACATCTTTGGTATTTATTGTACCTGTGCATCACCACACACAAAAACTATCTTCTCAGTTAACCTTCCTTTGATATTGCTGCACCTCTTATGTGTTCATAGCTTACACCAGAGACATCTTATGGAGCTTCTACCTATGTCTTTTCTACAGATTGAGCAGGGCCATCTACCTAAAGGGATTTGTAATTTATCTGCCTTCCTACTTACTAAGATTTTGGTTTTTACTATGTTAACTCTAAGCCCCTTCAGTTCTAGACCTTGCTTCCACACCTGGTAGGGAGACTGTGCTTTGTTATGAAACAATAATATGCACCAAGTATAATAAAGGCTTGTAAGTTAATACTGTGCCCCATCTGTGTTAGCAGTGGGATTAAACTACTTTTTAAAATTATTTTTACCTATTTTTTTTTTATCTATTGATCGCCCTGTTTACATACATAAATTCGCATGAGAAATGTAACTTTCAGTGCTGGTGATAATTTCTACAGAAATAACGTTGAAAAGTGATTTAATCACACTGCTAACACAGTTCATAATACAACAATATTCCAACTAATTCAATAAAAAGGATTCTGAAACTAGAAAGTATAATTTTTTTTACTTTATTTCTTCACATTTCATTGTGTAAATATTGAGAAATTATACATAACATTTTGATTTATGATGTAAAACAACTTGTTCTTACAAGGCTTGCTTCATATAAGAATCACTGAAGGCAATATTGAAAGAAAGAAATGAAAATATTTGCAGCAAACTGGAATAGAGATAACAAAATGCTGCTTTCAAAGCATCATCCATAGTACTCACCGCAACTATCATTAAAACATTGTCCAAGAATCCAAAGCCAACAAATGGAAGAGCATTGTGTATAAATACTGAAAATATAAATGGAGTAGAATATAAAATTTTACACATCTTTAACCTGATTAGCTCAACAAAATATAATAGTTTCATTAATTGTTAGAAAATGTGCAGACATGGCTGTGTGGTAAGAAGTTTGCTTCCCAACCACGTTTCCAGATTCAGTCCCACAGCATGGTAGCTTGGGCAAGTGTCTTCTATTATAGCCCTTTGGCCAACCAAAGCCTTGTGAGTGGATTTGGTAGATGGAAATTGAAAGAGTCTGTGTATGTGTATGTTTATTTGTGGCTGCTTAAGTATATTTTAACAGGCAAAAATAGAGGTATGTTGCCTATAAACAAAACAGTGTTTTTGAGGCGCATCAGCTGATTTTAGGAAAATAAAATATGGTAAGCACTACTGAAACCATTACTCACTTACTTATAGATATTAAACAAACACCATAGTAAATGTCTAAAAGTTATGTTGTTATTACTGGTTTGTATTAACATTAAGCATTTTTCTCTAATATATTCATTGCTTGTTCAGAATCTAACATCAAAAACATTATTTATACGACACATAAAAACAGTACAAAAAAAAATTATGCCAGCATATTTACTCCTCAATCCTTTGCACATACCATTCAAGATCCTCTCCCTCTCTTTTACAATGTCACATTCTGACATTTTCATTCTCTCTATCTCGCTCTTTCTCATCTGTTAGTTCTTGCTCTTATCTTTTATCAGTGGTTTCATTTTAGTTGTTTTATACTCGATGTATCTCTCACACACATCTCTTGCTCCTTGCTTCTTCTATTTTCCTCTCTCTCTCTCATATATATATATATATATATATATATATATATCTCACAACATATTCCAGTTAAAACTGCCCATCAGTTTTTTTTTTTTTTTCATTTTTATTTATAGCATACATAACATCAAAACTGAAATTAAAAACGCAATATGCCAGATAAGAAGAACCAAACAAATGCTCCATCATAGTCTTAGTTGTAATGATTAAAGATTGAAGAACAAACCCAATAAATACCATAAAAATTTAGAAAATAATAAAGTAAACAAGTTGCAAAAACCAGTTTAGGGGGAAAATAATGTTGCATTACCAAAGACTGAATCTCTGGTTTGACTTTTACCATATTTTCAGGAATGCACACAAAATATTGTAGGTAAGGTATATTAACCATCTCAGCCAGAAAGAATAGTACAAAGACTAAATTAATGTGAAATGTCTAAACCAGGAATAAAAATTCACATCACAAATATGGTTTTCTAGGAACTTACTACAACCCTAAAACATAAATGCAAAGTAAATAATATAACAGCACAATGAAGAAAAGAAGTGCTGCTATAGAGTTCTGGCCAATCCATTAGGCTGTATTTTGTAATCGATTATGCACCGTCACTGAATACTCACTCTCAGAAGATAGAAAATAAAAAGTCTACACATCTTGTAGTACATAAAAATCACATATGGCAAGCACCAATCATGACAGCATCTCCTCTGCATTTGCTTCACCTGTTTTGTTTTTTAATGTTTTTTGTTGTTTTTTTTTACTACCATGTGCTTCTTTTGTTTCTGAATTATCCATCACGCCTCTAATTCATCCTCTTTCTGACTACCTACATTTGGCACACAGATGCATGTATTTATGATAAAGGAGCACAGTTTATATCAATTGTTCTTTTTTTATTTCTATTCCTAAGTATATACTTATTTAACAAGTATAAGGAATTCAAAAAGTACATACAATTTAACAAGTTTCCCAGATTAGCAGTGGTACATATTGCATCAATCCCAAAATGAGTAAATTTAAATCAAACTGCTTTTAAAAAGAAATTTGGAACCAATGGTCAATGGTTGGTGCCTAACTATTGGTCCCCCAAACTATTTAGAACAGTGACTCTCAATCGAGGTCCATATGTCCCTTGGGGGTCGCTATAAGGTTTTTTGTTAAAATTTATGAGCAATAAATTGTTTATACTACAACTGCATAACACCAAGTATTTTAACAATTTTTGAAATACAATTCCTAATGATACTTAATAATAAAAATACAATAGGATTTTTTAAACTTCAAATGACAATAAGGGTCCACCAATAAAAAATGGTTTAGAACCACTGATTTAAAAGAAATAATTTCATAACAAAACAAAATGATAATAATCCTTTCTACTGGAGGCACAAGGTCTCGAATTTGGTGGAAGGGGCCTAGTCAATTTTATTGACCCCAGTGTTTCACTGGTACTTAATTTATCAACCTTGGAAGGATGAAAGGCGAAGTCGACCTCGGTGGAATTTGAACTCAGAAAGTAAACAGATGAAATATCGCTAAGCATTTTGCCCAGCGTGATAACAATTGTTTGGCTCACTGCCAAACAAAATAATGATATATACTGTGCTAACATAAAGACTAAATGCACCTTATATATTGCTCAGCTAGTCAGCCGCCAATACTGTATTCACTACATTCACAAACATTATATGTGTGTGTCTATATATTATATATATTATGCAAGATGTATAGTAGAAATGTGAGAAACTTAAAGTAATTGTAAATGAAGTAAAAATTCAACTGGAAAAATGAACTGGATATTCTTAATGAAGGTTTTAAAATGACAAAGAAAAAAAATTGTAATAGGCAGTTTCAACATTGAAAGGTATAACAATGATCTTTAACAGTTTCATTCATTAAATAAACTCCAATGTCAATGTGCTAGAAGGAATTCAGTAGGTGTAGCAATCAAATTTATTGTTTCCTAAAAGGTTTGTTGACACATTTGCACAAAAATGTTGTAATTTTGTATGATTTGTGTCCCATATTTGTTTTGTTGCATTCTAGCAGTTGTGTGTATATGCATCTACACACACAATGTAATATATATACAGATTGATACACTTATACAGGTAAATAGAAACACTGCATTATTGTCAGTTCTTCTGAAAGACATCTATGTAATTTATTTTTAACAATCAAATAACTGATGAAAAAAAAAATTATTCTTTTATAAACTAGCAAGAATTCAGGTAAAGTGTTTTGAGTCATAATAAAAATCAACAATAGGTTAATTGAAGTGTAATAGAGGTGAGTTTCTGGATATTATGACTAGTATTAAATCCATTATGAGGTTTCTTAGAAATTCACTCGAGAAGTTTTTTGCTTTTCTTTCTAACAGCATGCATCTTTGTGTATTCTCTCTTAGTTAACTTTATTTACACCTATAACATTAAATGTATGTAGATGGATGAATAACTGCTCTATAGAATCCCTTTAAATACATAAGAATCCCTTTAAATACATTAATAAATTAGAGTTCAATTAGTCTGTATGTTATGGAACTGAATATAAATCTATAATCTTTCCAGCACTGTATGATTTAAAGAATGGGGAAAACTGCATTCACTGAATACAAAAAGAACATTGCACTAGATTATGATTTATTTCCTTTGACCTAGTTTTCAAATTCCACTATCATCACTACCATTCTTCTCCCTCTCTATTTGTCCAAAACCTTTGATGTGTGTGTTCCAATCTCAAGCTCTATTTCACTATGTGACAGAAAGTATAAATTAACTCATTAACATTTAAAGTGGCCATATCCAACCAAAATATTCTACCTGTTTTATTTTTAAACCAATTAGATTAGGCCTATCACACCTACCTACAATGTCATTCTAAAACTAGAACAATCACATCATTGAAATCTCAAAGCTACAAGATAATCCATGAGTCATTAAAAACAATGTGAATAAATAGGCATTATATTTGACAGAGTAATCTGAAAGGCAAAGGGTTAAATAGAGACTACAGAAGGAAGAAAATCAGTTTGTCACATGCATTTTGTCACCATTGGACCAGTTCTCTCTTCCTCTTCTATTTTTATTCTACTATACCAGAGAGAGGGAGAGAGAGAGAGATGAGAGAGAGGAGGAGTAGAGAGAGAGAGAGAGACTGATATAACTACATCATGTCAAGTTCCTGTCTTTCTACATTGTTTCTCTTCACCAACAGAAGGAAATTTGGTTGTTATTTCCAAAGTAAATGTTATACAAATCATCCCAGTGATATGGTTTTGTGAGTATTTCTTCAGAAATTTCTGAATACAAAGCAGACAGTCATACACACAGTTCACACATACACACACACAAAAGATATGAATGGGTTTAAGGATGAAGAACAAAATGAAGTATTTAAGAACATCATAAAACCTTATTGACTTGAATGATACCATCAGTAATTTATTCTGCAAACATTTTTATTTTCTTAACAAGAAGTCATAAGATGCTGATGTTTTGATGTCTGAATTTGTATGGCATAGATTAATTAAGTACAACCACTACTCTTGCATGGAGAAACCATCTATCTTAGTATCTGCTTGAGGGAACACATCAGTTCCGTTCAGTAAGCTGATAAAGTACTTGTCAATGCTTATCAGCAGTTATAACACTAAGCTGTAACATCTTACAGTGTCTATACACACTGAAGATAATCTACATTTTTCAGAACATAGTGTGATGAGGCAAGTTACAAACCTCAATGAATCCCCCATATGTCTCATGTTGAACTGTTAATCTTTACACGTTTTCTCTCCCTCCATATTTTTGCTTTTGGTTCTCTCTCTCCATTTTTTCCTCTCAAAGAGTATAGGCTCAAAACATCAAAAACTTCTTCCCAAGTGTCAAACTAATACACCTTCTTGCTGTTCCCTCATCTGTCTGTCTTTTGCTTTCTGTAAATTTGAACTATATATATATATATATATATATATATATATGCTGGGTAAATTTGAAGGTGGACAAGTTTTATCGCTCTTAACAGAATATACCATAAATATACACACACACACATATACATTCATGAATAACACACACATACATAAACATGCCACAGGTTAGAGAGACTTTTTGAGGAAGGGATTTATGGCTAGACACCTTTCCTATTGCCAAACTTTTGCTCACATTTTCTAAAATAGGAATATATATATACACAGAGGGTGCCAAGTAAGTGAAAACAAAATACAAGAGCACTCAGAGTGCAAACCTCCACCAAAGCAACACCTACGTCCTCAATGATTAGCCAGAGATGATTTTTAAAATGAGAATATCTGAAACAACTTGACTGCACTCACAAACGAGAATAATAAAAATGAACCTAACAGCTCTCAAAAGTCAAGTAAAAAAATTCTGAAAAATAATCCAGAATTTTTGTCTGGTACCAGATCAATCCCAAAATCTAACCAGTTCCTGTCAGTCATAAGGCCAAATATCCCTGAAAGTTTCATCTGAATCCATCCAGCGGTTCTTGTGATATCTTGTCCATGGACAAACACAACTGAAAACAATACCTCTGCCTTTGCTACGGTGGAGGTAATTAAGAACAGATACCAAACACACAAAACAAAATATTTCCAGAAAACGACTTACATATTTTAACTAGATACATCCATAAAACATGTAATTCAACAACCCCAGCCTTACTCTGAACCTAACTAGCAAAGATCACAATACTCCCAGAAATATGGTATACATATTTAACTAGATACATCACACTGTATATATGGTTTTTTTGAACTAGGAGCAGTATTTTTGGTAGGGATGTTACCAGTTTCTTTCCAAGAGGGTTCATCTACCACTGACTTCCACTTGGCCCCAAACTTTAACCTGTAGTTCAATGAACGGTCTGCATGCAGCAGTGCACCTCTCCTAGGCAATGGCATTGGCAGGCCACCAAAACCAGGTTGATAGTAGCCATTAAGTTTTAAATATAAGGTAGAATTGTTTTAATAGCTTTTTACCCTACATATTTGAAGGAAACTCAACAATCAGGGGTCAAATTTTAACAGGTAGCAGGGTTATATCCAACAGCTGTAGGATACATAACTCAGAGTACAGTGAAACATATACATTTCCCTGGCCCTTTCCACTACATCCTTGGGAACCTTCTCTCACTCTCTTGCCAGTGATATAGGAAGTGAGAGCTGAGAAAGTGTGGGTGATCAATCCACTCTCACTATAATCTGAGTCCAGTGCAAACTCCTTGGAAAAACAAACAGGTGATGGAACTTTCACTGCAGTGGTAAGCATATCATATGCACATGCAAAAATAAATCCCATCACTTCCATAGTTTATTCATTGATGGAGGCACATGGGAGATTTGATGTGGGCAAGAACGATTGATTCTCAGGCCACCTACATGACTGCAGATGTATGGTTACCAATAGATTTTGTGAATGAAAACATAGGTTTGGTTGTTTTATATGTTTTTAACTCCACCACAAAGAAACAAACAGGCTGTGAAAATCTTGAACTATAGATCAAGTTGCTAATTTCATTCACAATGACAAGCACAATAATTTCTTCACTAGTATTTTAAACACCTTGCCAGACAAAACCATTTGCAAATCTATTCTAAAATATTTTCACTATCAATCATATTTGTCTCATATCTAATTAATTCTTTTACAGTGTTTAGTTTCTACAAATCCTTTTAATCTAATTTGCAAAAGATATATATTTGTTACTTGAAGATAGTGAATAGCATTTTTGATAAGACAGCTTTATTTTATAAAAAAAATTTTTTTTAGCCTCGATTGCCACACTAACTACCAGCTTCACTTGTTTTGTTACATTCTTAGCCTCATTCACCATATTAAACCTTTAACCTCACTTGCTATGCTATTCCGATCTCAATAACCATAGTTACTTGCACATTACAAATTCATCTCAATACCAGGCTTAAAAGATAGGAATGCAATTAAGTATTGGATTGAAATAGAAAATGAGCCTATTTCTAAAGATCTAAAACTTAATATTTCATTTACATTACCATTAGATAGTCAGTGAAGCAATAATAGATAATTAGCAAAAGCAAGAGTTTTGAATAATTTGTGGTTTTCTTGATTATCAACTGTTATTTTGATTATTAAATATAAATTGTTTAAGATTTCTTTATTGAGAAAGATTTTGAATAATTTAAATTACAAATAACAGCCAATAGTAATTTTTAGATGTTAAACTACATATACACACTGACATGTCCACACATATTGCAACATTTTATTGTATCTTGGGAGGGTCATTATGCCATAAATAAACAGAGTTATAGAGTAGATTTGAAGTAGAGAGGACACGTCATTAATAAGGTCACAAATGGCAATGGAAGATCCCTGGTAAATGTAGCTGACTAAGCAAACAATCAGTTAATTAACTAATTGACTAATAAAAGAAGTAAAACAGAACCAGTGCATGTGTTTATTATTGACATGATGCTCCTCCAAAGTTATAACAAATTTTGTTTCAACAAACACATTCACATCAAGAACCTTGCAAACCAAATGCAAAAGTGAAATATCGGTTTCAAATTTTGGCACAAGGCCAGCAATTTTGGGGGAGGGGTAATTTGGTAACATTGACCCCAGTACTAATGATTCTGCCAGCTTGTGACCTTAAATACAAAAAATGAAATTATCCACCATAAATTATTTAAAACACACAAACACTCACGCATCAGTACAAAGGGACATATGTAAAAAATTCCAGCCAATATCTTTCCAGCATTGACCCTATCAACCATTAACTACAAACACACAAACCACAAGTCCTATCTCTCTGTGTGTGACACATTTTCTGTTTAATCCATATATACACTCCTGATTATGCTTTACAATCCAGCTTCTTTTTGAAATGTGATCTCTGCATATTCACAATCTACTCTCAACAAGTCACCTCACTTGCTTCAATGCTGGTAACAATTGATACCAATAATTCTGGCTCTAGTACCTTCTTTGGCATCGTTTCTACACAATTTTTCTTACAATTAGCAATCCTCACACAGTGGCCACAGATGAATACAGTTTGCTATTCTGAACGGTCTAACTCAATATCTTTATCTACTCCCATCACTTGCCAACACTTCAACTCTCCAAACAGCAAAAAGCTTCTGATGGAGGAAGGGCATTTGATCTGCTAAAAAATAGTCTCTCAACTCTCAAATCACACTGACCTTTTAAAACTTGAAGGATACATTGGATAATGTATTCTTAAATGCACTATGCATGTAGAACAGACAGGACAGTCATACCTAGAATGCATTTGATTATAGGTGTGCTTGTTCAGGAGTAACCTAGGGCTGAAGAACTTTGACATTTTTTTATCACCTCCAGGTCTAATATACTCTGCAACCTACAAATGGTTTGACCAAGAAATGGTTCATTTAATCTTATTAAACTCTGCTAACTTGTCACAACTTCACCAATTCTATGATAACTACATTTGGTAGCAAACGTGAGCTGGCATTCACAAGAAATGTGTGGGTGAAGATGGAAACCATTCTTGAAATAATAAATGAGTTAAAATGATTAAAGCAGGATATGGGAGGTGACAAGAAGAGAAACAAGATATGTAGCTGGTTATTTTGAAGTAGTAGAAGCCATTTTGATAGCAATATGAAAGCTAGAGAGAAGAATCAGCATCTGTGCACTAGTAGTTGTAGAGTATTGGTGAGATACAAGTAGGTTGGATACTAACTTATGCAAGACAGTTCATAATATTAAATGATTTAGCTTCCACACTAAAGTGAGATTGCATGCATGAACCAAGAGGAATTATGTATATCGAAAATGAAGATTTAGAGAGAGAGAGGTGATTTAGGTGCTCCCAATGCAGACTGAGACAGTTAAAAGAAGTAGTGGTTGGAGGTCTTTGAGAAGTAGAAGAGACAACAGATGAGCAAAGATTTAAATGAGTGGAAGACTATGGCACTTTATTGTGACACCAACACCTGAAATCATGTTTTACTGGTCTGAATGTCTTTCTTTGCCTTGCGCTTGTCATTTGCAATTCAGATTACCAGAGTTGAGCTGTCTTTGCAATAGTATCAATGTTAGTTTTAAGATAGTTCTTTGATATTTTATCATGAAGTAAACAGAATCCTTGGATTCTATATTTTAACTTAAAAGAAGAGAAGGCATTTATAGTGAGAGAATAGAAAATAAATGAAACAAGGGAGACAGAGGGAGAAATGAACAGAGGAAGAACATGGTACAATAATTGCAGGGATAAATATAAAATAAAGGTATAGGAAACTTGAATAGAGATACATAAGAGTTGAAGACAAGAATGAAATTTAGTAAACTAAGGAGTTGATGATAGAGGGTGAGGATGATAGGTTAGTCAACACAAGATTTTAGTTGAGATTAAAGATTAGTTATTTAGACAAGATATCTCAAAGAGGTTGAAGCAATATAAAACCAAAACAGAATTGTAAAAAGACAGATTAATAAGAGTGGGCATACTGATGCTGCTTACTTAGAAACAATAAAGCAATAGCAAATTTTATATAAACAGGGTTTAAGATATACAATTATAGAACAATTAATTACTAGAACTCACTATAGGAAGTTACTATTACTAATTGATAGGATTTTACCTACCACTAAAATACCTCTAAAATTACTATCAGGAAACCATTGGATGCTTTCATCCATCACTTGGACAGCAAGCTCTTTTACCTCCCACATTAAAACTATACATTCTGATCCTTAAGAGGATCTCTACCAGCTTCGTTGAATCCTCCCATCAACCATTCCTCAACCAAAATGGCCCTGTAAACAACATAACTGATAATAGAGCCACATGTTTCACTTCCACCTATTTTGCACAAACAAAACTCCTCCCCAAATTTCTTTCTCCATCTATTTGTTCCACAGCCAGATACATACAATTGCCAAATGTGGAAACTTCTAATCACCTCACCCAGCAAACTGACCTGTCTTTAGTGTTCTTTTCATTAACTTCAAACAATGCACTTCTATCTTTGCCAAACTCTTAATCCTTCTCTAAATGGATATATTCCAATTCACACAATCATTTCAAAATTTCTCATTCTCAAGAAAAATAACTTCTGACAATGCTAACTCATTTCCAGCCTGATACCACCTCCAAACTTCCTTCTTTGTGACTAGCATGGTTCCTATAGAAACGGATCTGCTAAAAACATGCTCTTCAGCAAAAGTAAAGATATTACAACTCCTGATGTAAGCAAAACTGCTTCTGACATGCAAACTTTCTAATGAAGGTGCCCACTCGTAGGCCAGAACCTGTCAAGCTACTTTGTCACAATCCATCAGTATGTGTAATGACAGGACTGAGTCCCATTTTATCAACTCAGTTGCATCAGGTTTAGTTATATCTCTCACCCATTTCCTTTTGTATAACAATGTTTTACTGTTGCATCAAATTACACTCCTTAAATTTCCATCTACTTATGTCCTATATGTAATCAATCCAGACTCAAACTGCTTTCATGAAAACAAAACTCAAAAATATTCTCCCATGTAAATATAACAGATTTCTTCAGCAGTACAGTGATACAAATGCAACACTTATCAGTGGAATAGTCCAGCACTACACCTCCCAAAACATAAACAACAGACAACTAAAGTTCAAGTGATTACAAATAATTAATCTCTTAATCTGTATCCCTTGTGGTATTCTTATTTATTTAACATTATTAAAACTGCATCTTGTCTCAAGGATTACATATGCTATTCAGGGCCAGAAATTTCTTTAGCTGTGATCAGTTTCAAGCTCTAGAAATCCTTGGATGTGATCTACATTTCAGTACTGATGACTAAAAAAGAAAAAAGACTTAGATGGAAAAGCTTCACACACACATACGTGCACACACATCTACAAACACAAGCTTAAAAGGAATAGCTTCCTGCTTTTTCTGCTACTACTACAATGACGTCTAACTTTGCCAGCGGCCTACATCTTCACCTTCCACACTTGATCCTCACAATACTTATCTCAACTGTATATCACACTTTGGATCCTGGTAAAACTCTTTACAACACCCTGGTCTATAGCTTACTAGGATTTCTTCTCTGCCTGCCTTGGTTCTTGTAGTTGCTTATCCCCCAGATGAGGCCTATGAATAAAAACATTCCATCCATGACCATCTTACTTTATCTAAGGAGCCCTTCATTTAAAATGGTAAATGTAGTTTGAGAGAGATTTAACAGCTATTTCTAACAGGTTGAGATTGCTTGTTGCCCGGGTTTTACTTACAAAAGTTCCAACAGAACATTATCTTCTGTTGTCTGCGGGGAAACTAATAAATTCAGGGACACTATCCCCTTAGTTAAACAGCATGTATTCACAAAAAAAAAAATAGGGAAATAGATTAAAAATTAACACTATGAAGAGAAATATAACACATTTCAAATTATCTCATTAACTCTTTTGATACTAACCCAACTGAGACTGCCCTTGGATTTCATGAAACAAACTTTCCGTTTTAAAGTGATCTAATTTAAATTTTCCTATCAGGTGTTAATTTATGTTCCAAACACCATACCTATTTTACTAAAATCTTCATTATATTCAAAATTGATTGAAACAAAGGCAATGCATTTAAACAGAAGTGTGGTAACAAAAGAATTAATAAAAACTTTATATGAAGCATGTTGTAAGGAGCTTATATTTTTGCATTAATGAAATCAGATATTGTTTTGCTGATAAACATAACTCTCCTGAGAGTAAGTCATTCAGGAATTTTGCTTATCGTTCAAATGAAATGCGTCTTGTTAAGGCAGCTGAAAATGTGAATGGATAAGTAGTCAGTTCAATAGTGTGCTGTTCTCTACATTATGGCAGAAAGCTAAAGAGTGGATAGCAGCTCAAATTGCTGGGTGCCATATGAACCAGTGAAAAACTAAAACTGTCACCTATTGAATGAGAAACCATTACACATTTAATGGTATATAAATCAGTACATGTCATATATAACATGGCATGCAGTAATGGATTAAAATGTTTTTAGCTCAGGTGAAAAGAGGCAATTGTTTCAGGGTAAATATAGTGTCAGCCAATTTATCTGTTTTCATCAACAGACAAGTAAACATTTGATACATTCTCTCTTGTCTTAGAATCAATGACTCATGTAAACTATATTGTGGCAGTATATCAGGCAGTTTCTGAAGGTGAAAATATTTTATTTGCTGTTTAAAATTCCACAAAGGAGGAAACTTTACCAGTAGATTTCACTTTCATTTTTTTATTTTATTAATATACTAATATTAATTCGTATGAGACCACTTCAAAAGTGGGGCTTTTGCTCTGTTTTTCAATACTAAATTTTATTGTTTACTCACAAAAGAATATTTTATATGCAGGAAAGCCAAAATAAATGATTGTAATTTGCTGACCTCTAATCTAGTAGACCCTAAGGAATATACAGATATAGTTTTGTTTTTTGTTGGTTTTTTTTTTTGGTTTTTTGTCGATATTCTTCAATCTAATTTTCAGATGTGAAGGAGCCAGCTTACTAATTCCAATAAATCTAGGAAAATGTTTTACCTATTTTGTAATGTATTTCCTAACTTCTTATGAAGGGGTAACCCAAAAGAAACCAGAATTTGGCAATATCATTTTATTCACTTAGTTTTACATATTTACACTTTTATCATCTTCAAAGTATTCTCCATTTGAAACAATGCATCAGTCCAGATGTGTTTTCCACAGTTCAAAGCAGTCCTAGAATTCTTGTGAAGTAATACCTTTTAATGTCTCTGTCATTTTTTTTTCTTCTCCTCTTCCACATCTGCAAAACGTTTTCCTTTAAGGACTTTTTCATTTGGAGGAACAAAAAAAAAAAGTCACAAGGAGCAAGACTAGGTGAATAGGGAGGGTGCCATTTTTGGTCAAAAACTGTCTCACACTCAAAGGGGTGTGCAAAGATGCATTGTCGTAATGAAACCACCACTCTCCACTTTGTTACAGGCAGGTGCATTTTTGTCTTGTGTCTCACAAATGCTTCAGAACTGCCAAGAAAAATGTCTGGTTAACAGTTTGACCAAGAGGAACAAATTGTGTGTAGAAAATTCCTTTTGCATCAATGAAACAAATCAACATTGTCTTGACATTGGACTTCATTTGACGCTCTGGGGGGGGGGGCGTGGTGACATTGAATGCTTGCTTTGACTTGATTGCTACTCCATTTCTGGATCATAGCCATAGCACCAGCTTTCACCATCAGGGATGACCTTCGAAAAATGGTTTCAATCAACTTCCAACTGTTCTTTCAGTTCATGACACACATTCAGTTGTGACTACTTTTGATCTTTCATAAACAAGTGAGGCACAGATTTTGTTGCAACTCTTTTCATTCGCAATTCCTCACTCAAAATTCATTGGCAAGAGCTCCAGGACACACCAGTCATATCAACAAGCTCATCAATTGTTCGGCGATGGTCTTCCAAGATAATTAATGAATTTTCATGATGTTTTCATTAATTCGAGAGGTCAACAGTAGCTCTGAATGAGGTTGGTCTTCAAGCGACAAGTGATCACTCCTAAAGAGTAAAAACCACTCATAAACTTGTGTTTTTGTTCATGGCAGCATCCTTGTAAGCTGTATGAAGCAGGAGAACTATTTTGACAGCCATTTTCCCTGGCAGAAAACAGAATTTCATGAAAACATGCTGTCATTTCATTTCAGCCAATGCAAAAATTGACAAACAGAAGCACTGCAGAACAAAAACACACCACATGACACTACAACTCCACGCAACAATGCCAATCAGTAGACTGATGCCTGAAGGTCACATCAAGTAACTTCTAGCAGTGGAAGCCTGAACTACAACAAGCTTGTCCCACAGAGAAAGTTTCCGGTTACTTATGACTACCCCCTCGTGTATCCCCGTTATGAAAATATACTTTAATTCTTCTTCAGTTCCTCATATGCGCTCTTCATTGCCCCTAAATTCAAATTAATAATTTGCAAATGTTTATCCCTATAATGGTTAATCTTAATACTGGATTAAACACTACTGGTTCTACACACAACAACCGAGATGAATTGTGCAAAAATTAACGTTGCTGAAAGATTGAAATAATAGTACTTCCTTCAGAAATGATTGGATTTATTCTGAATTGGTTTTCTAAATATTTCTTGTTAGATTGTGAAAACATTAATATAACAAATTATCACCTGCATTCTCTTTGTAATTTGATTAAATAGCATAGAATTTATTATTAAACATCTTCTTGTTTCCAAACTTAACATTTTCTCTTTTGTTATAAACCTTATGATTTTTGGTTAATCAGATCATACCATATTAATATTGATTCATATTGGTTTCTACAAGAGAACTTATTAGATTATTCATTGTTCAATAACACTATATGCATACACAATGGATAAGGTTAGAAAATTTGATAATGTTCATAACTAATGCTGGAACAAGTTACATTGAAGGAGTTTGTTTAACATTTCTATTATCCATACATGTTTGATTTATTTTAGTCTTAAGATTATCAAAAACACACGTAGGAATATTATTTTCAATGATTTAAAGTGATTTCCCTGATTAACAATTTCTTTTGCATATGAGAATAAGGAGCAGTATCCTATGTTTTCTATGCTATCACAGATTTCTGGGAAGGTGACATTCAGTTGGAAATTCAATACAGAGAGTCTGGCAAAGAAGTTTCTATGCAGTCACTCACCTGCAAGAAATAGTCAGACCTCTCTCAAACCACATCTACCTTCTTTAGTAAAAGCGACCTTAGATAATATAGTCTTTGAGATACAAAAACACACAGTCATTGCTAGAATGCCTTCAGACATAGGGCTAACCTGGTTGAATAAACAACAACAAAAAAAACAATGTAGGTATTACCAAATGAAGCATTCATTCCACTATTCTGACCTAACAAGAAAGTTATGCCATGAGAAATAATGAACACTTGAAGGAGAATATATTATCACAGCAGTTGTTTTTCACTTGGGTGAAATAATGAAGTTGCAACTAAAACTAGTTTGTAGTAGCTTATTTGTTAACAAGAGAAGAAAAGCAATTTATTGATAAATGAAATCTTGCAACAGCTGAAGAAGTAAAATATATCTATTTAAGAATATTAGTCTTTCTGCAAGAACAGTAACACAGACAAGTCAAAGACATTAGGAAAGAATGTTCCATGCCAATTAAACAATAAAGCATAAGATTTCCAGTGGTTTTCTCTGGCTCTTATTCAATTAAAAGACAACTGACAATTTTATGTTGCCATATAAGTGCAGGCATGGCTTCCTAATTACATTGCTTCCTAATTTTATGGGTTTCAGTCCCATTGCATAGCACTGGAAAGTGTCTTATACTATAGCCCTAGGCTAACTAAAACCCTGTGATTGGATTTGGTAGATAGAAACTGAAAGGAGCCAAAGCAGTGCTCCAGCATGGTCACAGTCAAATGACTGAAACAAGTAAAAGAATTATATATATATATATGTATATATATACCAGCTTCACATAGAAGCCCCAGCCCATCCGCAGTGCCTTGGATCGCAGAACAGCCTGCTGTGCTTATCTTGGATCGTAGGGCAACCTGCTGTGCTTGAAGAGACCTATTGAGTCAAGTACATCAACATCAAAAAATCAAATGGAAATTGTAACAGTGATATCTGTGCCGGTGGCATGTAAAAAGCACCATCTGAACATGGTCGATGCCAGCGCCGCCTTGACTGGCTTCTGTGCAGGTGGCACGTAAAAAGCACCAACTGATCGTGGTCGTTGCTAGCCTCCCCTGGCACATAAAAAGCCCCCACTACACTCACGGAGTGGTTGGCGTTAGGAAAGGCATCCAGCTGTAGAAACACTGCCAGATCAGATTGGAGCCTGGTGCAGCCTCCTGGCTTCCCAGACCCTGGTCAAAACGTCCAACCCATGCTAGCATGGAAAACGGACATTAAACGATGATGATGAATATATATGTGTGTGTGTGTGTGTGTGTGTGTGTGTGTGTGTGTGGTGGGAGGTACTGTCTCCTTGTCTAGTCATCACGTGATAGTTGTAAGCAAGTCTCACCATCATACAAGCAGCTTCCTTCATTTCCAATCTTCAATGAAAACATGTCTGGTCATGGGGAAATACTACCTTACTTCAAAATGGATGACACCTCATCAAATTCCATATGATCCAGACAAGCATGGAAAGTGCATGTTAAAAGAATGATGATGATTGATCCTTTAGAGAAACAATCTGTTTGCATGGAAATGCATAGGCACTTATGATGACATTTCCCATGAGGTGGAGAAGTGCAAACATTGATAAATACAATCTCATTTGGAAACATCTAAAGTGTAATACAACTAATAGAAGCAAAAACATTTGTAATACAGGCAAAGTTTTCATTAAACAAATCTACAATTCTTACAACAGCACAGGCGGTACAAAACCTATAGTTTCACAGCATTCTTCTTTAACAAACATTTACTATAAAGTACTTAGATCTGTGATGTGTGAAAGGAGTCATGTCATGAATTTTATTTGATTGCATATACTCAATCATTCAAGCATTTGTGGAAGAAATAGAAGCTGAATATAGTAATTTGCTCCACCACACTGCTATAAGATGACTTAGTGGCAGTAAATTTATCAGAAGATTTTTTTAAACTTTGGATGGATATTGACGTTTTTTGAATGAGAAAACTCATGCTCAGCCACTTCTTGAAAAGAGCAAATGAATGTGAAAATGAACATTCTAAGCTGACAGAATGGTACATCTTAATAAATTCAATCTTAAATTTAGGTGACAAGGCATGTCTGAGTTTATATGCAAACATTACTTTGCAGTGAAAGATAGTCAATACATACACACACATGTATATGTATGTATATATATATATATATATATATTTATTAACACTCCAGTCTGATAATAAATAACTTAAAACACTTTCTCTGTTGTGACAAATACAACTAAGAAGCTGTTTCTTCATTTCCTTTTGAATTCATTCTAAACAGTCTCGCTAGTCTGAAGCTAGAGTAAAACACCATTTTCTCAATCATGGTGAAAATGTGAAAGTACTAAGAATCCTTCAAACTCCATTTAACTGTATAAATGAGGAACTTAAATCAGACCAAAAACTAAAAGCTATTAACCTGCAGTGGAGTTAAAAGACAAATAATAAAAGCAAAAATTTTATTGACTTTTATAAATGTGTCTCAGACAAAAGATACATTTCTTTAAAATCCTTTGCTTGGGAATGAGCTTTAGCAATTGGCAAAACTTACCATTGGTGTTGTTTTAATGTCCATTTTACCATACTTACATGGGTCAGAGGGATCCATATAGATTGTCTATAGCTGGATGGCCTTCCTGTTGCCAACTCTCATCTGTTTCCATTATCATCATCATCGTTTAACGTCTGCTTTCCATGCTGGCATGGGTTGGACGATTTGACTGAGGACTGGCGAACCAGATGGCTGCACCAGGCTCCAATCTGATCTGGTAGAGTTTCTACAGCTGGATGCCCTT
The DNA here is from genome assembly GCF_006345805.1 of Octopus sinensis. NCBI lineage: Eukaryota > Metazoa > Mollusca > Cephalopoda > Octopoda > Octopodidae > Octopus > Octopus sinensis. Next base: position 13,133,909 of record NC_043015.1, on the reverse strand, counting down.
CCTAATGCCAACCACTCTGAGAGTGTAGTGGGTGCTTTTATGTGCCACCAGCATGAGGGCAAGTCAGGCGGTACTGGAAACAACCATGCTAAAATGGTGTTTTTTACATGCCACCTGCTCAGGAGCCAGTCCAGCAGCACTGGCAATGACCTTGCTCAGATATTTTTTCATGTGCCACTGGCACAAGTGCCAGTAAAGCAATGCTGGTAACAATCACGCTCAAATGGTGTTTTTTACGCACCGCTGGCATGGAAGCCAGTCAGCTGCTCTGGCAATGACCACGCTCGGATGGTGCTCTTAGCGCTCCACTAGCACGAATGCCAGTCATGGAATTTGATTTCGATTTCCAAGAAAGGTAATATCTCTCCATGGCCAGACATGTTTTTGCAGAGTATTGAAAATTAATGATACTGCTTGCATGACAGTAACATACATTTACAGTTATCTCACGATGTTAAGAAAAGGTGATACAAAGACACACACACACTGGGCTTCTTCCAGCTTCCATTTACCAAACCCACTCACAAGACTTTAGTCAGCCCAGGGCTACAATAGAAGACACGTGCCCAAGATACCATACAATGGATTGAACCTGAAACCATGTGGTTGGAAAGTCATGACTGAGCTAACTTCAGAGAGGAAATATATTAAATCCATTTATAAGTCAGTGTCAGTTTTGAATATGAAGCTACAAAAGTTGAACCACAATTTGCAAGATTTTGTGAAGAAAACTGTTTTCATTACTTTGATAACACACAGAATTTTATGTAGGAATATACTACTGAAAACATTAAAATATTTGGGGGAACAAAAAAACAGGCTGTTTCATAAACCTTCAGCAATTGTTGGGTTTTTTAATTTTTTTCCTTGGCTATAAAAACAGTTCCATTCTACTCCCTCACTAAAAGGCTTTGCCAACCATGTAAAGATGAAGAGGTCATAAGGACTATTCATTTATTTCATATTGCAACTTGTGAAAAATAGCAGGTATCCAATGGGCAAATTACTAGTTCACTGCTTTTCTGACAACAAAAGTTACAAAGGATTGTCAATAACTGTGCAAAACAAATATTGCAGAGGACTTTATTCAAAGAACACCAGTTTTCTTATTGCCATTTCTACAAATCTTTCACTGATACACATTGGTAGAGCTAACAAGCATACAAGACAAGCTTCAGAAGTCCCCATCAGATAAATTTCTATCATAATGTGTTGGTTAATGCAAGAGTCACTTATCTATGGTATCAGAGAGTTTCATAGACTCAGAACTACATAGTTGTAGCATAGGGGTAGAGAAACTTTTTAGTGCAGTGGGCAAACATTTCCAAAGAAAAAGGTCCTTGGGTGGATCACAAGTTCTAACTCTTATATCTGTGTAAAGTTTGTATATATCTATGTATAATTCGATACACATTAATAAAAATAAGTTTAACATTAAACTAACATGTAACATCTTCATTAACGCCACCACTGAATTTATGACATTTATATTACTTACGAGGTATTCTATATTTTTCAGTTAGTGTAGTTGGGTCTCAGGGGTGGAGGTACAAACCTAGCAATATGTGTTTTATAGTGAAAGCAAATTTCCATTCAAATAGCAATTACTGGACGATTTTCTGTTCGAGTCTAACCATTTTAAGTCATAGTGGAAATGCAGCCTATGTCAAAAATAGGCATACGAATATTGTATAAATTTTATAATTGAAAAATTTACTATATTTTGTACATATGAGTACACCAGCCTGTGGGCACAATTGTGCATGCATGTGGGGGTTTCCCCACCCCTGTTGTAACATGAACTTCTTAATCACACAACTATGCCTGTGCCTATCATAGCCATATACTAAATTACATATTACCCCACTGCAAAGATTTAAACCTATACATTTCAATACCTTGAGCAAATATCTTCTACTATAGCCCCAGGCCAACTAATGCCTTGTGAGTAAATTTGATAGATGGAAACTGTGTGGAAGCCTATCATGTATGTGTGTGTGTGTGTGTGTGTATCTATGTATGGGACTGTGTCTTTGTATTTGCCCCCCACTATTGCTTGACAACCAGTGTTGGTTTACTTGCTCCTCCATAATTCAGTGACTCAGCAAAAGAGGATAAATAACAGATTTAAAAAATAATTACTGGGGTCAATTTATTTTACTAAACCCTTCGAGCTGGTACACCAGCATGACTGCAGTCCAATGACTGAAACAAGTAAACAAGATCTACTAATACAATGAATAAAATCACTAATAAATGATTTAGCAAATCATTTCTACAAAAAGCTAAGATTCCTTATTTTGGTGCCTCCATTCTTCAGATTCTATATAAAGACATATGGTCATATACAGTAGCAACAAATAGCCATCCATAACACAAGTTAAATCATGTTTTCTCAGCATCAGCCTGAATCAGTTTTGACAAAATAAGTTTAATGCATACCACATGGAGCTAAACAGAAGCAAATATTTTTCATTAACCCTTTTGTTACTGTATTTATTTTGAGATGCTCTGTGTTTCTTTCAATTAATTTTAAATATAACAAAGAATTTAGTAAAATAACTTAGTTATCATTAAGCAAGTGTTAGGAACATAAATTGTGACTAAGGTTTGGTGGAAGATTTTAATTCAAAGCTTATGAAAACAAGACATTTTACCACAGAGCCAGAGCCGGTTTTGGCCGGGTTAGTAACAAAAGGGTTAAATATTATAAAAATCATAAAGAATTGAAGATAAATAAAAATCGTAAGGATTTAAAGATGATAGAAAATGAGTGTTAAATATTTTGGAAGAAAATCATAAAAGTGTCATATACATATGTATGTGTTACACACACACACACTCCACATACAACCTGCTATTGAGTATGGTCATCCACAATGTTGATTATACAGAACATTTAGATTTGGGTTTGTAATCCAGTTTATATGACACATAAATACTTTCTCTGCAGGCTTCTGATACAAAAGATGTATTAGGTACTTTTATGTTTTCATGTGATAAAACAAAAAACAATATTAATGTAAAGATATATAGACTGAAATATTTTTCACTGTCAAGAATACAAATATTTCAATGTCTAAAATACAGATCATCACAACCATTTGAATAAAACTGGGTAATAGTTTCTAAATGTAACATGAACGTAGTCAAGAACATTAAGGAAATTGTTATTGCAAATTAAAATAACCAGTAAACCAAGAGTTGAAAACTTAAGAAAAATTTGAAAATACACCAATTATGAAAAGCTCGCATGAATACATATATGGTTTCTTAAATCTTATTTAAAGATTTGAAAGAAACTATTTCTAATCTTTAGAAATGAGACATTTTTACCTTTATAAAAAGTGAAAATGCTTCAGAGTTACACTTTGTAAATTTCTGTGTATAGGTTTGTTAATACATTTTAAAAAGCTTGTTCGTATTTCTTTCACATTTTCTGATCGTAAATCAAAAACTATGATGCAAATTTTCATAACTTAGATCAACTTATATAGTAGGGAAAAGAATAGCATTGCCCATAAATTTTATCAAATCTGCTCACACTAGAGAAGAGATAAATTTATGTTAGTGTCATAATTAGTGTGTCTAATTACAGATAGTAGGTGGAGATGAATGGGAAATAAAATCCGAAGTCTCTATTCCAGAGAAAGAAAGACAAGACAACGCAGAGGTTGAAATGAAATAAAAATTGTTTTAAATTTTGGCTCAAGGTCAGTAATTTTTTGAGGAAGGGTTAAGTCAACCCCAAGACTCAACACACATTTTATCAAATTTAAATAGATGAAAGGAAAAGCTGACCTCAGCGGAATTTGAATTCAAAATATAAAGAGCTGGAAGAAATGCTAATGATTCTGCCAGCTCTTCCAAGTGAAGTAATAATGATAGGAAAGACAAAAAAGATGAGTGTATCAAATGGGTTATAGTGAGAGTAACAAAGACTCAGCAAGTTCAGGAGACACAAGAAAAGCAAGCCAGTAGTTGTGGCTGTTAAGCCACCAGATAAACCTTGACTGAGCTGAACTATAGCACATGGATGGCTGACAAATCAAGTTAATCCATAGATCCATGCCTCTACCTAACCATACTGTACTAATACATGCAATAGTTTAATGCAGGAGAGACATATAGAAGATTAAGCATATGGCTGTATTTTTCATAGTCCAATTTGTTCTTGCATGCCAATAAGGTCTGTGAAGGCTATAAAGGGGAATTTAGCTGGAGTAGAATAGTTGTTCTGCTATATTAATCAGTCATATGCATCCTAGTATTGTGATTAGGATTAGTGAGACCATTAATGCTATTTTTGAGAGAGAGAGAGAGAGAGACAGACTGAGACAGACAGAGACAGAGAGAGACAGAGAAAGACAGAGAAAGACAGAGAGAGACAGAGAGACAGACAGAGACAGACAGAGACAGACACAGAGAGAGACAGTAAGAGAGAGAGACAGTAAGAGAGAGAGACAGTAAGAGAGAGAGACAGTAAGAGAGAGAGACAGTAAGAGAGAGAGACAGTAAGAGAGAGAGACAGTAAGAGAGAGAGACAGAGAGACACACAGAGACAGACACACAGACAGACAGACAGAGACAGACAGACAGACAGACACAGACAGACACACAGACAGACAGACAGATACACAGACAGACACACAGACAGACGCACGCTGAGTGAGTGAGTGAGTGTTTCTTTAATGTTTTTCTGGACTGTGTATGAGACAGTGTATTTTAAGATGATGATATAGTATTGTTCTAGCAAGATGTTGATATGTAGTAACTGGAACTGTGAAGGTTTGACCTAACAATAAACTATTTCCCATACATCCTGTTGGTTTTTCATTATATGTATTTTTGTTTGTGTGTATAGGTAGTTTATGCATAACCTATATTATGTTGTTTGATATGGAAAATTTGGAGATCTAAGGCAGAACTAACAATCTATGATAGATCTAATGTAATAATTTTTAGACTAGTGTCTTCAGTACAAATGAAAAAATAAATTAATAATCCAATATTTGAGTGTTGATGAAGGAAAGTTTGTCTCTCGGTTACATAGCTTTCTTCATATGGGGTCTAGAAGAAATGTGAGTGCTTGTGTGTGTATGTGTGTGTGTATGTATATATCATTCACAGATCTGTAGATAGTACTCATGCATTGTTTAGTTTTATGTCTACCCAAATGTACCAGGTCTATGATCTAAGGTCAGATATGATTTGAGTAGAGTTCTTTGTTATTTCTAGCAAGTTGAACAATCCAAGAGGGGCTTTCTCATTAGATCATAATAATTTCATCATCATCATCATCATCATTTAACGTCCGCTTTCCATGCTAGCATGGGTTGGACGGTTCAACTGGGGTCTGGGGAGCCCGAAGGCTGCACCAGGCCAGTCAGATCTGGCAGTGTTTCTACAGCTGGATGCCCTTCCTAACGCCAACCACTCCGAGAGTGTAGTGGGTGATTTTATGTGCCACCGACACAGGTGCCAGACGAGGCTGGCGAACAGCCACGCTCGGATGGTGTTTTTATGTGCCACCGACATGGGTGCCAGACGAAACTGGCGAACGGCCACGCTCGGATGGTGTTTTTATGTGCCACCGACACAGGTGCCAGACAAGGCTAGCAGACGACCATGCTCGGATGGTGTTTTTATGTGCCACCAACACAGGTGCCAGACGAGGCTGGCGAACGGCCACGCTCGGATGGTGTTTTTATGTGCCACCGACACAGGTGCCAGACAAGGCTAGCAGACGACCATGCTCGGATGGTGTTTTTATGTGCCACCGACACAGGTGCCAGACGAGGCTGGCGAACGGCCACGCTCGGATGGTGTTTTTATGTGCCACCGACACAGGTGCCAGACGACCACGCTCGGATGGTGTTTTTTATGTGCCACCGACACAGGAGCCAGATTAGGCTGGCGATCGGCCACGATTGGATGGTGATTGTTACGTGCCCACAGCATGGAGGCCAGTCAGTGCGGTACTGGCTACGGCCACGTTCAGATGGTTTTCTTGTGTGCCACCGGCACTGGTACCACAAAGATACAAATTCCATTGATGTTCATCTATTTTGATTTTGTTTGATTTTTTGATTTAATGTAGAATATTTTCCAAATGCATAATTATAAACGTTTGCAAGTGAATATTAGAAGCAGGATGTGAATTAATAGTCTAAAAGTGTTAAGGGGAAAAAAATAACTTAATTATACAATATTTCAGAATTAGATATGAAATATTGGAAGTGCTAATAAAAAGAAAACATCTTACGTTTTTATACTTTAAATAAAATTTTCATCTAGTAAAAGAATAAAAATCAAGAAGGCAGTCTGTAGGTGGTCTGCTTGAAATCACTAAAACAACAGAGTAATCATAGCTGAATGACTTTTGATCATAGGGCTATTCAATTAGCACTGACCTAGGGCTAAACATCAATCAATGGTGCTTTATCTCATTCATGGCTATATTCCTAATATCCATGTCTTTAATTTCATAATAATCAAAACATGAGAGGTTTAGTATATTAACTATAACCATGTATAGGTATATACATTATTCTAGTATTAACCAAATGAAAGCGTAAGATATATTTAAGTTAAAATCTTGGTTAAAATATATGTACTTTTCTATGTGTGGTCTGAAACAGATGTTAAAGGAGGTGATGAGATCATTTTCAATGTTAATTAATGGAGAGTGTAAAAAGTATAACAAAATAGTTACTTACACATTCGGATTTGTGAAGATGTTAATGCAGGCGGGCCATCTGTAATATAAAAAGATATATTTTTATATTAAATAATTCTAATAATATTTTCAGTCCAATCTGTAAAATACACTGGTAACAACAATATATATAGACAAATAATCAAATATAAAAAAACTGATTTTGTTACATGTATAAATTCAGTTTGTGAATGCATGTGTTTAATATCGGTCATGCTATGTACAGTAGGAAATAAAACTGCAACTATTTCACTTCATTTACATTTAGTTCTTGAAGTGGCTTTATGTTAAGTCATGTTAGGGCTTTTCCTCAAGATTTTTCAGTCCTTGTTAAGAGTGTATCTGTGCATGAACTTTTCTTATATGGTTTGCAAAGGCTAGAGATAGAGGCATTCCTCTAGAATAAGGGTTAGCAACATGTGGGCCCATGTGTAGGCCACTGAGGCGTTTCAAACTTTTTTAAGGCCTTTTGATTGTTGACAGCTGTTAGAAAGTCTTTATCTCATTATTTAATGCTCACTTGCACAACTATTACCACTGATAGAAAAGGTGAGATATACAGAGTCAAAATAAAAAGCTGCTGTAGACCAAACCATGAAATACACACACAAAACTACAAATAGGCTAGTTGATTATCACTGGCATGAATTTATTTATGAACCCATAGATATGTATTTAATCATTTCAATATAGGAAACACTTTATGATATTCTGTTATTCCCTTACTGGTTTCAGTCATTGGATTGTGGCCATGCTGGTGCCTTGCTTTCAACCCCAGTAATTCACTGCAACTCATTTTATCAACCTCAGAAGGGTGAAAGACAAGGTCAATGTCAGTGTAATTTGAGCTCTGAATGTAAAGGAAGATAATGAAACAACATTTTTGCTCAATATGCTACTGATACTGCCAGAAATAAGCACTTTAAATATTTCAAATTTTGGCACAAGGCCAGCAATTTTAGGGAGGGTTAAGTTGGTTACAGTGACCAGTTGAATACTGGTACTTATTTTATCAACTCCAAAGGAATGAACGGCAAAGTCAACCCCAGCAGAATTTGAAATCAGATTGTAAAGATGGATGAAATGCTGCTAAGCATCTTGCTTGGCATGGTAATGATTCTGCCATTACAACGCCTTAACCCTTTAGCATTTAAACAGGCCATATCCAGCCCAAATACTCTGTTAAAACCAGCTAGATCTGGCCTCCCACACCAACCCTACCATATCATTCTTAAAATATGCAATCGCATCATTGAAATCTCATAGCTACAAGATAATGCATGATAAATTCAAAACAATGTGAATAAATAAGCATTACATTTGACAGAACAATTTGAATGCTAAAGGGTTAAGCACACTAAATACTGGTTTCAAATTTTGACCATTTCAGGGAAGGGGATAAGTCAATTAAATCAACTCCAGTGCTCAACTGGTCATTTTTTTTTTTATTGACCCCCCAAAAGATGAAAGGCAACATCGACCTCAGTGGAATTTGAACTCAGATCATAAAGACAGACGAAATGCAGTTACGCATTTTGTTAACAATTCTGACAGCTTGCCACCTTAAGTACACTAAACAATGGATATAATTCAGTACAATCATCTGACTGTATTTTAGAAACTACCTTTCTAGTTGTAAGATATTAAGTTAAGCTGATTTCAATTGTTTAATAAAATAAGACAAAAAAAAAAATCAGGAAAATTCATTGAATTAGCATTAATGCATTTAAAACTTGAATTAACAAACAAATCCACCATGTCTATGATTCACAGAAAGATTATTATAAATCAAAATACTCTGAATGTGTACATAATAAAATATTTTCATTTATTCACTGGACAAACAATATTACAACTAATTCTATTTTATATGTATTGATAAGAAAAATTAGAATAATCAAATTGCAATGCACTTATAACACTCAAGATACAATATATGAAGCAAAATTACAATTCCTCAGATATTCTAACCGATTAAAATCAGATGACCACAATTTCCAAAATGTGCAAGTATTGATTATTGTAACTAGAATTTATCACTTTCAATGTTGGCAACAAACTTAGTGGATTTACAAAGAATTCTTTGTAGTGAACATTTGATAAGCTTCTCAAATGGAATATGAAAGACTGATTTCATATATGTCTAGTGTTATATTTAGCATGAAATGTTTAAATAGAAACTATACTAAATTTCTAAGATCAGTAATGTATATTTGTATGTAGAACAATAAAGCTTAAACAGGCTAACTTCGATACATACTATCCCAATAATCTTCAAATGCCCTCACTCTGAATAACGAATAAAACATTAAGATAAGCAGAACAAATGAAACATTAAACTGAAATGAAACAGTGAACGAGTGCAATTCGTATCCCAGGTCAAGAAAATATACACATAAACTAAAGTACATTAGTCTTCCATATACCCTCTACAGGAATTTAGAATCACATTGTATGTATATATATATATATAGAGAGAGAGAGAGAGCCATCTGGTTCGCCAGACCTCAGTCAAATCGTCCAACCCATGCTAGCATGGAAAGTGGATGTTAAACGATGATGATGATTATATATATATATATATATATATATATATATATATATATAAACAAAAAAGAAAATCATTCAGAGAATATACCAATCAAAACAAAGTGTAGATAAAACAACAAAAGAAAAGGTTATTAGTCCAATTAATTTTTTTCTATTCTATGAAAGAGGGTAATGCAGTATTGTCAAAACTATAATTACCCTGATAAGTTCTGTAGATGATCCTCAGAGAAATAGCAAGCATGACAACAGTTTTGCCTTATCATGCAACAGTCTATGCCAGCTCGATAAAATTAACATAAAATAAAGAATTATGGGAATGTCAAAAAAAGATGACAACAGCAAAGATAAGGATGATAACATTGATAAGGGATAGTCTTTCATCCTCAAATACATGAAATCATGCAACATTTGTTAATCTTATTCCCACAAGATTCCAAGCCAAGATCAATAAATTCTACTGTAGTTGCTGCAATCAATTCTTTGATAGTTTTTTTTTCTTTCTTTTTGGAACCTCCACTTTTAAGTTCCTGTTTTATAGCTAAGGAATGGAATATGAACAGCTAAACAAAATCTCCATCTGACTATCATGTTCTATCAAACCATAACATTATTGGACCACATTTCTATGCACATAAAAAATGGTCTTTAAGTGTCAAATTTAACAAAAAGTTTTTTAATGTTCTGTTATAAATCTTCTCATAATAATTCAATGCAAGGAAATGTTAAAAATACAAGATTAAAGTTAGCCAACTTGATAAAAAATGTTTTTTTTAAATCAGACAGTAAACAGAAGTGAGCAAAACATTTTGCTTTCAATGGTTAATTCTATCTATAACCAAGTAGGCATCAGAGATGACATAACTTAATGCTGTGAACAACATAGCACTACAGAATTGCAGTCACAGACCTAGCCAATCGGTTAAGAAGTTTGATGCAATCATAAAGTTCTATGTTTGATTGCATTGCACAGCATCTTCAGCAAATGTTTTGTACCACAGCTTCACATCCACACAAGCTTTGCGAGTAGAATTTGGAAGATAGAAAATCATTTAAACCTGTCCAATACCAGAATCTTGGGAATATTCAATCACATACTATAATTTTGAATAGGTAGTATCACTGATCATAATACTGGAATATCTACTGGAAACCAGTGTAAGATCTAATCACTCAAGAGTAATACATTAACTTGCAGTCCTGAGTTCAAATCCTATCAGTAATCTAGCCAGGAAGCAAAAGTAATCTTATCTACTTTTACTACAAAGCTGAAAGATAAGCCTGAATCTTATCAATGTTTTAAGAAAGAATTAACCAGTTTAACTTCAATTTCAGACAAATATAATTAAAATACCAAAGAGCTGATTTAAGTGTATTTATACCAGTTGTCTACAGTGAAAAATTTTCTCCATGACAAAAGACAGTGAATGGCTTACTTACAAGTTTGAACATGCCACTGGCATATTCGAACTGGTGATAACATTGCATAAAATACCAAAATATATCTTTATTTCCTCCTTAATATTTCTGTAGTTAAAACAAAGGACATGATCACTTTTAAATAAAAAAAAAAAATTAGAGAATCAACTATGATTTCAGTGATGAATTTAGCATGAAGGTAAGAGTTCAATGCTCAGTCATTAGATCTCTTCTGTTAATCATAGTCTTAGAGGCCATCACAGAAGAATTTAAGACTGTCTGTCCATAGACTCCTATATGCTGAAGATCTAGTTCCCATAGCTATATCTATAGTGGTATTAGAGAAGAAATTCTACACTTGGAAACTAAACTTAGAATTGAGAAATCTCAAGATAAACTTAGCAAAAACTAGGGTTTTAGTAAGTAAGAAAGAAGACAGGACCCTGGTATCTTCACGGAAACAGTTTTACTTGATAAATGAAAAAAGAGTATAAGCTCCATACATTGTACCCAACATAAGCTATGGACACACAAGTAGTGTAGTGGAATCACAGGCTGACTTACAGAGAAAGTAAGCTTCATGTGTGACAGATGCACCAGAGAATACAAACTATAAGCACACCAGAATTTTGTAGTATCAGTAGCTTTTGTAACATAATTAGCAAGGAAGATGGCTGCTCTAAAAGTATAGTAGCCAGGATAAAAACAAATTGGAAAAGGTTTAGAGAGTTACTACAACTGCTGACAAGAAAGGTCTTTTCCCTCAGAGTGAAGGACAGATTGTATGATGCTACAATGCTGCATGGTAAGATTTGGACCTTGAATGCAGAGTACTTGCAGATGCTAGAAAGAAATTAAGCTAGTATTACTTTATTGGATGCACAGTGTAAGTGTGCATGGATGACAAAGTACAAATGGACAGAGAAAAACTAGGCATAAAAGGAATCCGATTTGGATTTTAAGAAAGATTGTGCTGGTGTAAGATAAGTGATGCATATGGATGAGAACAGCTGTATAAAAATATGCTGACCACTTAATATGAATGGAGACTGTAGAAAAGATGTCGGGCAACATAGTGAAAGTTGATCTCAGAACCTTGAGTAACATGTAGATGACAAAGATCTGGGTGGTTGATTATATGCAGTACCCAAGATCTCAGGAAGAGTTTCTAGAAGCACAATGTATGTGTGTGTGTGTGTGTGTGTGTGTGTGTGTGTGTGTGTGTGTATCACACATGCAACTGAGCCCCCTCATACAATTACTTCCTCAAGCCATCCCCATCACTGACCCCTCTATTACCTGCCCAACTGCAATATTCAGCTTCTGTTATTAAATAAAGAGAGAACATCACCATTTTACCTGAAGCCAGTTATTTTCTTAATACTGGAAACAATTTCACTTGATATTCATCATTCATTCTTAATACTGTCCCACCTGCCACTTCATATTTAACATTGATTATTTGTGCCACCAATTATCTGTCCTTTTCCACCATCATATATTCCTCACTTTCCCCATGCACTATTTCTACCTCTCCCCTCACAATCTTGAAACCTATCCCAGCCCCACAGGTCATCTCACTCTTTCTCTTATCCTTCTATCTGCTGCTCTTCACTCCTTCATGTACTGTCAGTCATCACCAACTCTCCCCTCCTCCACTCAACTCCTATGCATCATTGATCACTCCTTCACCCTTGTCCACATATCACTGCCTCTACTCCTTAACCCTACCCAAACTCTAGAGTCATCACATAATCTTCTTTACCTTCCTTCCAAAGTATATAGTTCTTTTATTCATTATATTCAGTCTTTCACCCATTCCCTCCTCTAATATTCTCTCACTCACCTCAAACACTTTTGCAACTTCTACCCACCCACATTCCCACTTCTTCTGTTCCCATTCACTTCTACTCCTCTTGAAGGTGCTTCTAATACCTCATCATCACTATTTTATATCTTTCCAGTTCTACCCTTATTAGTACCACCCCCTCTACTATAATATGAGTAGCAGTATAGCTTCTCTACAGCAAGAAACCTATCCTGGTCTTGATCCCTTCTTTCATACTATAACTTTTGATGTCCTAACAAAACTGCCTCCCTCCATACAGCAGCCCAACTCAGACAAAAGGGATCTCAGTGTCACATGGTGGCATCACTAGTCCTAGCACTACAAAGAGGCACCCAGTATACTCTATAAAGAGGTTGGCATTAGGTAGAGTATCTGGGGCATGATGCAGTCCTCTGACACATCATCATATCCTGTCAAACCATCCAGCCCATGCCATCATACAAGAAAAAATACTAAAAGATGTCAATGATGATATTCAGAATTCAAGAAGATGCAACAGTGTACTGTGGTAAACTTACACCAAAACTAATTTAACTTTTAGTATTTTTCTTTTTTTTCTAGTTGATTTTTTGAAATTCTTTATGTATTTAAGAAAAGCATGGTCACACAAATTCTTTGTCTTTTAAATGAAGGGTTCCTGTATATTTCAGAAATTATTTTCAATTATAAGTTTAAGGAATGTAATATAAATGAAGTATATATTTTAATTTAAAGTCAAACTATTTATAAATTGATGAAGTGTACGAGTATATGGATAAGCTATTGAAGGAGTTACAATGTAGTCACTCATCTTGCTAAAAAAAATAAAAATCAATGAAATGTCCCTCAAATCCCTCCTTAGGAAAAATAAAACATTGGATAATATTGTCCTGAGTTCTCTGCACATAGATTGTCATGGCTAGAATGCCTTTGCTCATTGGTGTGTTCTATCAAGGCTAACCTTTATCAGAGATGGATTTAAAAGTTATACATATATATATATATATACATATATATATATATACACACACACACACACACACACACACACACACACACACACAGTGTGGTACAATGAACAAGACTGAATGAATAATGTGACATCAGTTCAACTGTACACATGGATTTAACTCCTCCCTAAGAGATAAACGCTAGATATTCTGTTTTCTCAATGAGTTGATTTCAACTGTGATTCAAATTGAAATTTCATTCTGTTAAATAAAAGAAATATATCAATACAAGTACCAATCTAATAAAGTTGTGAGAATAGTGCCTTCGCACAAAAATATCTTTTTCCCTGTTTACTACAGCAAGAGCCCTAGTTTTATTCTGTTTTAATGTTTTCTCTCCCATTATAATGTACATATCCTTCAGGTAGTTCTTTTGATTTTATGTAATTATGTATCTCTTTAGAACAAAGATGTTTCAGAAAGTGTAGCTTGATTACAGTATCATAATTCTATAGTAATTATACTATTTATAAACCAATGAGCCTCTATGAGATCACTCAAACTATTAGAATTATCAACAAATTCTCCCTCAAACTACACCATGCCACCTCAAAAAGAACACTTAAGATAATGTAGTTCACTGTCAGAGAAAATAAAATAGGTAGGTATGGCTGGATTGTCTTTAATGATAGGCCTATTTGATCGCAACTGACCTAGGGTTAAATAACTTGTAAAATTTCATTGAAACTTGTAAGATGAAAGGCAATCAAAGGTATTTGAACTTATATCCTTTATTGTCTGAAGTTGCTTTTGTTGTATGTTATACCGAAATATTGGAAGCCAATAAAATTATATAGTGTTATCACCAGGATATATACATTACAGTATAGGTTCAATCGAATCCTAGATGAATCCGATTTACCTTTCATCCTTCAAGATCAATGAAATATATAGTTGCAGACTTCCTCTCTGAAATGCTTAGCTTTTACTGGACCGATCCACTCAGCGATAAATAGATATATCATGAATGTATAGTTTATACTGTGTGCTATAAGAATATATACAAATCGTACCATGGAGAGACTTGAAACCAATGTATCAAATTGGGAAGAGTCAAACAGCTGAATAAACAAATATGCAAGATTAAAATTGATTAAAATATGGACTCTTCCATTTGCAAAAACAAAAATCTCAAGAAAAAAGAAATCATTATTTATATTAATTAATCCTTACAGAATTCTTCAAATATCTCAAATGTTTCACTTTAGAATAGCTTGTATGTATGAAGTAAGCTAGCATGTGTGTATGTGGAAAAAAATATTTGTACATTTGTATATAGATAAGAGTGCTGCCACATGCACATGCAGACAATAGTTCCACAATGTGCATGCATGCAAACAATAGTGCCAATACATGTGTGCATGTACAAGAGTACAAGTGTGTACATGTACAAATAATAAAATGTATGTGCACACACACACATGAATAGATATGTAACAAAAGCCACCCATGCAAAATATAATAGGCAAGTTGATGTTCATATATTTAATGTACAGATCATATAAATGCTGAATTATTCAATCTCAAAACAATTATATTCTCCACATCAATAATGTGCAATCTTGCATATACAAGGGGATGCTGAAATGTTCCTGGTTTTAAGGGTATTGCAAAAGGTCTGGCTGGAGGCCCAACTTTCCGAGTTCTTTTACAGATTTAAAAAAAAAAACTGAAGGTTTTCTACAATAAGTGTGTGAATCTGAGAGAAGATTATGTTGAATAAAATCATAATTAACTGGTCCTCCTGTATTTTCTTTTACCCAAACCCAGAAACTTTTAAGCACCTCCTCGTGTGTGTGTGTGTGTGTGTGTGTGTGTACGCACACACACATTTACACACACAGTGATTCATTTATGATCATTTGTGCAAACACAGAAAAGCAATGTTACACTGTAGAGATCAGAATATAGCTGAAACATATCCAGAATTGTTTCCTGCATGTCTAACATATGAGAAAAAAAGTAATCAGTTGTTCAAATCAATACACTAACTCAAAGCCTACAACACTAAGAAGCTGCCATAACTAAATTCTTTGTTATGATATTGGATAAATGTATGTTTAACTTTGCTTTTACTGAGCAAATAATACTAAACAAATCTCTCTCTCTCTCTCTCACACACACACACACACACTCCCATGCACATATAGCCTTGTCAAAGTACATTGCTGAGGTACAGCAATTATTGATTTTTTTCTGATACAACAAAACAACACTGCAAGGTTATTGCAGAAATACAATATATAATCCTTAAGGAAAACTCATTAAAATACAAATACTTTCAATTGATTTCTTTTGAGCATCACCAAACCAAGTCATCAGAAATGGAATATAGTACATTCAACTAAAAGTAAATATGATCCTAGCAGGATCTGAACCCAGAATTGTGAAATTAGATTCATTCAGTGTTCAACAGTATCTAGCAACTTGTCACTTGCACAAATCCTTTCATAAATACAAAATTTTGTATAACAGTAGAATATGGTCAATTAGAAATTTGAACTGATAATTTTCTTGACTTGGAAAGGAAATATTACTTAATGGCTGTTGCATTTAAAAGGACAGCTATTAAGTGTATTGTCATCAATGTTGATTTAACATCCTCTTTCTATTAGTTGGCAGGTTTTGAAATACATACATTGACACTTCTCAACCAGATACCATTCCATTTGTAATGCAAGGTAATTTAAATGGAAGATAAAGCTGAGTGGAAAAAGTAAGAGGAAAATAGAAAAGTGACAACAGGATGGGAAAGAAAGCCGATAAAGCAAAATATAGAAATGCAAAAGAAAGAAATGCAAGAAGCAAAACAAAGAAAATGAGAAAAGAAGAGAAATAAAAGCTAAGGAAAATAAAAACAGAGTGGGGAGAGAGAGAGAGAGAGAGAGAGATAAGACAAAAGAAGGAGAAAGAGATAGAGACAAAAGCAGAACTAAGAAGTAATTTATAATGCACAGCAAATATTATCAATTGTAGATGTGATGTGAAACTAATGGTCAGCAACAGGCGGTAGAAATAATTTTCAGTTCACAGAGTTGCTGTGAATTAGCAAAAAAGGAATCTAATTAGTTTCTGATGTCTGAAATGAACAGAAAATTTCTAGTAGTTTCAAGCAGTGCTCCAAAGTAAACATTTTTTTTTTTTAATCCCCACAATTTTATTTTATGAACTGCAGACAAAACTAACCATTTAGCTGGAAATTTCTAAACATAACTAATATGTAAGCATATTAAGACATCTTTATTTTTATCTCCTTCTATTGTAAGGTATTTAAAGATTACATGTTGTTAAGATGTTTCTGCTTCTAACCATATTGCAAAATGAGGCTAAGAGGGATGCATTTATCCACACATTGACAGCTGTCAGATTTTAAACTTCTAACTATAGCTCCCTGCATTACATCAATGCCTACTTAATGATATATTCTTCATGTTAAAGGCATCACTAGGAAAATTTCCCATCACTATTTTAAATTGTCATATAAGTGAATGCTTTATGTAAAAAAAAGTCTAGGATTTTCTAAGTATTAATAACACTGCTTTCCTGCGATGTCTAATAAAGAGTGAAACATGTCCATAGTTTCTCTTAGTTCCCTAAAATCTGACTTATTTCCAACTGCATGCCTTACCATGTTAACTTTTAATTTGGATTTTAGAGCTGTCTCCCTTATTTTCCTTGACAAAAGTTATTGATTAACACCAATAATTTATCATCATAATGACTATAATTTTAATTAAATATCTTCAAGAAACTCACTACATTAAGCATAATAGACTCCACTTAAGTGTATGTGTTAGTCTTGGTATATTAAATGTAAGAGCCATTGAAATTTAACTAGAAATAATTATGTTGTAAGGATAAAACAATCATCATCATCATCATCATCATTTAGCGTCCGTTTTCCATGCTAGCATGGGTTGGACGGTTCAACTGGGGTCTGGGGAGCCCGAAGGCTGCACCAGGCCAGTCAGATCTGGCAGTGTTTCTACAGCTGGATGCCCTTCCTAACGCCAACCACTCCGAGAGTGTAGTGGGTGATTTTATGTGCCACCGACACAGGTGCCAGACGAGGCTGGCGAACGGCCACGCTCGGATGGTGTTTTTATGTGCCACCGACACAGGTGCCAGACGAGGCTGGCAGACGGCCACGCTCGGATGGTGTTTTTATGTGCCACCGACACAGGTGCCAGATGAGGCTGGCGGGTGCCAGACGAGGCTGGCAGACGGCCACGCTCGGATGGTGTTTTTATGTGCCACCGACACAGGTGCCAGATGAGGCTGGCGGACGGCCACGATCGGATGGTGTTTGTTACGTCCCCAAAGCACGGAGGCCAGTCTATGCGGTACTGGCTACGGCCACGTTCGGATGATTTTCTTGTGTGCCACCGGCACTGGTACCACAAAGATACAAATTCCATTTATGTTCATCTATTTTGATTTGTTTTGACTTGATTTGATTTGATTTGATTTTCACTTGCCTCAACAGGTCTTCACAAGTGTCACAAGAAGGAAGGTATGCACAGGTGGACTGTCTACGTCGCCGGGTCTTCGGATGGTGTCTTTATGTGCCACCGACACAGGTGCCAGATGTGGCTGGCGAACGGCCACGATCGGATGGTTTTCTTGTGTGCCACCGGTACTGGAACCACAAAGATACAAATTCCATTGATGTTCATCTATTTTGATTTGGTTTGATTTTCACTTGCCTCAACAGGTCTTCACAAGTGTCACGCGTGTCACACACTTGCCTCAACAGGTCTCCACAAGTGTTACACACTTGCCTCTGCCTCAACAGGTCTTCACAAGTGTCACACACTTGCCTCTGCCTCAACAGGTCTTCACAAGTGTCGTAAGAGGGAAGGTATGCACAGGTGGACTGACTACGTCGCCGGGTCTTTGGATGGTGTTTTTATGTGCCACCGACACAGGTGCCAGGTGAGGCTGGTGAACGGCCACGATCAGATGGTGTTTGTTGTGCCCACAGCACGGAGGCCAGTCGATGCGGTACCGGCTACGGCCACGCTCGGATGGTTTTCTTGTGTGCCACCGGTACTGGAACCACAAAGATACAAATTCCATTGATATTCATCTATTTTGATTTGGTTTGATTTTCACTTGCCTCAACAGGTCTTCACAAGGGTCACACACTTGCCTCAACAGGTCTCCACAAGTGTCACACACTTGCCTCTGCCTCAACAGGTCTTCACAAGTGTCACACACTTGCCTCAACAGGTCTTCACAAGTGTCATAAGAGGGAAGGTATGCACAGGTGGACTGACTACGTCGCCGGGTCTTCGGATGGTGTCTTTATGTGCCACCGCACAGGTGCCAGATGAGGCTGGCGAACGGCCACGATCGGATGGTGTTTGTTGTGCCCACAGCACGGAGGCCAGTCGATGCGGTACTGGTTACGGCCACGTTGGGTGGTTTTCTTGTGTGCCACCGGCACTGGTACCACAAAGAATACAATTCCACTGATGTTCATCTATTTTGATTTGTTTTGATTTGATTTGATTTGATTTTCACTTGCCTCAACAGGTCTTCATAAGTGTCACAAGAAGGAGGTATGCACAGGACTGACTACGTCCCAGGTCGGGGCCACGGGTTATGGCCTGACTAGTCTTGCCGGGTCTTCTCATGCACAGCATACTTCCATAGGTCTCGGTCTCTAGACATTTCCTTAGTGAGACCTAAAGTTCGAAGGTCGTGCTTAGTTATTAATAGTATTATGAATTATTTTTTGAGCAGCTGGTTGAAAGAATTGTTAAAACATTGAAAAATACTTTGTGGTTTTGTTCTGGCTCTTTACATTCTGAATTCAGATTCTGTTAGGGTCAACTTTGCTTTTCTTCTCTCCAAAGTCAATAAAATAAAGTACCAGTCAAATACTAGGGGTGATGTAATCAACTAACTTCCTCCCCTCTAAACTACTGGCCTTGTGATTTTAAGCGATCATTGTATAATGATTTACATGTTTGAACTTTAGTCAAGCACCTTAACATTATAGCTATTTCTGCTTCTGACTCAACAAATTCGAATCATTTTCAATATCATTAAGATGCCAATTAGTATATTAATCGATAGGAGGCTCTCCACATATGTTATATCATAAATTATAAGGATGTTGCACGTTAGTTTGCCAGAGAGAATGTGAAGGTGGTTTAATTTAAATTAAATTGCTTAAACAACTGAACAATGTTATAAAAGTTATTTTTCTCTAGAATTAGGCCCATTTCTTTTTTAGATGTAATTATAGCTTCTTAAATGTCAAGAGGAATAAGCAACTGCAAAACAAACACTAGTTTGCCCTCCTCTTTTTCCCCACTCCTATAGCAGACCTAATATCATTGATTTTGAAAATATATCTTCATGTTTGATCAGTGGAACTCATTATATTGAAGTATAGGTAACAGAGTATTCCACAAACATGAGCATCCTTAATGCAATCTTCTTTAGATAAACTCAGTGTCCCAAACTGGACTTTTCAATAACAATTACAACTCATAGAATAAGCTTCCCTTTTTTTTTTTTTTGCCAACTCAGTTTAATTCAAAAGGCTTAAGTTGAGCCAAAGTAATAGGAAAAGACATTTGTTAAAGGAAACATGCAGTGGGATTCAACCCAGAACCTTATGATTGCAAAGCAAGACATCCTGGACCAAATCCAGAAGAGCCACTCCACTGATTGGCTTTAAATCATGTTCCAGCCTCTGGCCTTCAAGTACACTGTCTCTTCTGTTGCCATAATGGGCCTCTTTTCCTTGGACCTGGCTGGACTTGTACCTCCTTCACACAGGAACAATCAACCCAGTTATTTCCCTACTTCCTGTCACCCTTGTTGTGCCCAAGCCTCCCAGAGCCCTGTGGCAATTAGTATTCCTTGTTCTTCCTTCTCAGAAAAATAACCTTCTGGAATCCCCCCACCCTCACCTTATTTAAGCCTTTCCAGTAGATATTGGACACTGCATGTTTCTCCAGAAAAACTAAACCTTTCAGCTAGGATTGTATGCCTATCAAACAGATAGCAGAAAACAGAAGTAGACTGATTATTCTTATTGTTCTGCACTGTTGTGTATATATGTATGCTTGAAAGTTAACACAGCAAAGCTAGGAAAGGAAGGGTTATTGCCAGAAATAGAAAAGACGTGTAACTGAGAAACTATGTATAACAGAAATTATATTTTATATGACAGACAAAATCACCAATACTTGTTGATAACACCCAGGAAGAACTATGGTAGTTTCAGAGGATTCTTTGATCCATAGCTATAATTGGTTGTTACATCTGCCAGAAATGGCATCAAATCTCCAAATAACATTCCTTAAAAAAATGACACATTGAATATAATGATCGTGAGTTCTTGGCAGATAAAAAAAAAATGAGATGGTTATGTCTGGAAATCTTTTGATCATAGGACTACTCAATCAGGGCTGATATAGGGTTACGCAACAATAAAATAAATAATTGTCACTAGGAAATATAGGGTTAACTTAGAAGTTTATAATGTGTAAAATAAGCGAGTTGAGATATCAAATTAGTGGGTAAAAACTGTAGCACTTAAGTCACACTTCCTAAGTTTTAGAAACAAATGGCTATATTGTACAATTTCTAATTAAGACTTATTAACAAATATAGCAAGATTTGAGAGTATAAATAACTGACTGAAACAATATCTTAGTATGTTATGTGTATACATGAACTTCACAGTTCTTTTTAGATCTAAACTGCTAGATACAAAGTCAGTATGTTAAAATTACTTATTTTATTAACCCGTAAGTGGGGTCAATTAGCGTTTTAAAGTGTAAGGTATATAGCCAGATATCATAAAGCAAAGCAATTGGTGAGTTTAACCAACAAAATACCTATGTAACAGAAACTTGCCCGATTTTTTTTTTTTTTTAATGGCTTTTGCTTATACTTAGATATCTTGGACTTGAGCAATATATGAAAATATAATACAGTTTGCTTTATTCTGAAAACCCTAGCCAACAAGTTGTTACATTTGAAATTTATCATGAATCCCATGCTGTTATCATTGGAATTCATTTTATTTAGATTACTTTAATGAAATGTTAATAGACTTCTTACTGATTCCACATACCACCCCAATTTTTTAATCTTTCTTACTTTTCTAGAATATGATAGTAGAAGGAATCAAACTTCTTAGTTCTGATCTGAGTCTTATTTGAAAATTGCCTTTTATCCCCCTTTTAGAAAAAAGATTTTAAACTAAAGAACAGATTTTAAATTGTAATAAAGACAAAACTCAATGCAGTTTGGTTGACAAGGATAAACTATTAATAATTCTAATAAAAATAGTATTGAAACAAAGTGTTTAATATGGACACTATGGTTGCTATTTAAAACTGTCTTGTAGATAACACTAAAAATGCATAGCAATTTATAACCATACAATAAGAAGAAAAACTGCTAGGCAGATAATTTATAAATTCAGAGCACATATACATGTATTTAGATAACCAAAAGTTTTTCTGGTGCATTCTATCCACTGTTGAATATCCTCATCAATATTTACATTCTGTTAAGTCAGCAAACTGGCAGAATTTTTAACACACCAGGAAAAATACTTAGCAGCATTTTATCTGCCTTTAGGTTCTGAGTTCGAATTCTACCGAGGTCAACTTCGCCTTTCATCCTTCCAGGGTCAATAAAATAAGTACCAGTTAAGCCTGGGGTCACTGTAATTGACTTATCCCCTCCTCCAAATTGCTGACATTGTGCCAAAATTTGAAACCAATATTTACATTCTGTTGTAAAGTACTTTCAATATTTGGGAAGCTGTCTATATTTTCCACCTTCTGTCCATATAAATAAATGGTTGACCCAGGTTCCTGATTATTTGGTGCTTTTTGATGTGAGATCTTTAATTCACTTACTGAGAAATAGACACACTTGCCTTGGTCACTCATCTTTGTGAGCTTCAACATCTTGAGATAAGTTTTTACTACTACTGCCTATGTCTTTCTCAATCTTCTTCCACATGCTCCAACTAATCTGATTGCTTTCTCCATCATCCAGGCACATTAACATTACATAGCACAATAGTGTTCATGCACACAAACACACGCAACAAATCATGCTTATCTCATTTCCTTCCTTTCACATTCACTCCCTTCAATGTCTATATTTTAACACCATGTAATATTGTACTTCATGTACAAACACCATACAATCTACCTTTCATTAGTGGGAAATGTACTTTGTTGCTAATAGCAGTCACAACTCTCTAAGCTTTTTCTATCCTTTTGTTATTGTATCTACTATGCTTTTAAAGCACCCCAATTAGGCCACATATGTAGAGAAGTATTTTTCCTTGTTAGCCTGCCTATGATTTCAATACTTCTTGTATACCCATTGTGTTTACACATGTGTTAACACTCCTTTACTACTACCCAAGAAGTGACTATGCTTGATAACAGGAAAGACAGGACTCTTCTGCATAACTAAGGCATTTGTTTTTGCTAGATTACTTTGAGGTTCTTTTCCATTCTAAGGGTTGTTTCACCAAATCTTTGACAAATTCACTTGTGAGAACTATGTTAACATACAGGGGTTCCAAAAGAGAGTCGGTCTAAATCTCAGTTATTACTTAGAAAGTTATAAGAAACAGGAGAAGGCTAAGAACCAAGCTCTCATGAATAACTACATGATGATAAATTACTCATCTTGCTGTCAGCATCTCAGTGTAGCTAGCACAACTCTCACATTCCATTCATCTACATCTAATTTTCTTAGCAACCACCATATTACAGAATGCTGAACTATCAAATGCCTTCTCCATCTTAACAAATGCTAGTTATAATGGCTCACTCTTAACTAAGAACTTCTCATTTTCTAGTGCCTCACAAGGAAGAGAACATCAGTAGCAACCTATCCAAGCCCAAACTTGAACTCTATCTCATTTAGGTAAATTTTGTCTTACTGATAAATATACTCTCTCACATCTGCAAATCTACTTTGTTGCATACACACACTCATATGAATACACTAGCTGTCATGCAAGCACATACACAAGTATGTTAACTTGTAGAAACAGGATAGATTCTCCCTCTCTCACTCAAACCTTGGATGACAATATGTAAGCAAGTTTAATACCTCCACATAGCACTTGGGTACCTTTACTGTTGAAAACCAGCATCCATGACAAAACTTCGGCCTGAGAATAAGTTTAACAGCTTCGGTTGTTCAGAAAAGGACCATGGATCATGCCCTTCTTTCTTTGTTTACATCATGTGGGGAAAAAACCTTATAAATATACACACTTCCTTCAACAGGATATATTCTAAAATAGGAATGATACATAGAAGATTGCATGGCCCTCTGCACAAGGATGACATGCAGGTTCTTGAAGTGTTCCGTATTTTTTGTAACATAAAATTCAGTCTTTGTTGCAGCGTGGTGGCTTGCATGCCTTACTGGCCCTGTGAGTTATGCCAACAGAGTGCAAGCTCCTGGTAGGGCCTCCCATGCAGGACAGATCAAAGAGTAGCGGTCAAGCTAATTAGAACCACCTCTTCTCAGAGGTAAAAATTGAGATTGCATCAGGTCAACATGCTACACCCTTATTTAGAAAAAAGCAAAGTTACAGAAGCATTGATGACAATTCAAAACCAACAAGACCTCCAGGTAAACATATACCCTAACCAGGAACACACGAGTGAGGCACAAGAGAAGACTCTCTAAAAAGAGTTGGAGGCAGCAAAAAGCAAGGATCCAATGGGAAAAAAGCAGGAGAGACAGCCCAGGGTTGAGAACAGTAGAGAATAGTCATCAATGGCCAATGTTCCATAGGGAATGAAAGGCTCAAGTAAGTATACACATATACACTCATTTCTCTATTACACACACAACTACGCTTTCTCTCTCATGCTCTCTCTTGTACACAGTATACACATACATACTCTAACATACAAATTCTCCCATACATACAGTTTCTTTTACACATATTCACTCACCATATCCTCTCACAATTCCCCACACACAAAGTTTAACAAAACAACCATCATCAGGTTGGTTTTGTTAAACTTTTAGTTCAGTGCTTTGTTACCAACCTCAGTCACCACCACTACCAACCCATCAGATCACTTTATCTATATTAATCCATCCACATTATCATCCCTTATATATCATGCATCACAACTAATCATATTTTATATTTCATAAAACTTTTATTACAGTTTTTTATGTTAAAGAAAAAAAAAACATCTTCCTTCATTTAAACATCAAGTGCTATTGTTGTTCTTGTTCATTGTGCAAATCTGTTAATTAAAAATTGAAATTTTCAGTATATTTCACAAACATCTTATGTTAAACAAAGACCAGAAACAAAAGTTGTAAATTTGATTTATCTTTTTAAAATATACATATTTAGCACAAAGATTTATATGCTGGCATGGCTGCGTGGTTAAGTAGCTTACTTCCCAACCAGATGGTTCTGGGTTCAGTTCCACTGTGTTGGACAATGAGTAAATGTCTATTATAGCTTTTAGTCAGCCAAAGCCTTGTGAGCAAATTTAAATGGAAACTGAAAGAAGCCTATCATGTATGTGAGAGTTGATATCTCTTTGTTTTAACATTGTATGATTGTTGTAGATGAGTATCACCATCATACAAGCTGTACCTTTCATTTCCTATCTTCCATGAAAACCTATCCAGCTGTGAGACAAAAAAACTATATTACTTGGAAACAGGTAAGAGTTGGCAACAAGAAGAGCATCTGGTTGTAGAAAATATGCCTCAACAAATTCCATCTGACCCATATGAGTAAGGAAAAGTGGATGTTAAAACAATGCTGATGAGGATGAAATGTACATCTGTCTTAACTATGTGTTGACTATTCACTGTTGGAAACAAAACAATCATTATGCCAATGCTCAAAGTGGAAACCCTAAGAATATTATATTTCATGAAGTATATGTTATGAAGAATAAAAAGGATTACAAACAATATAATATATGTAGAATTAACACTATTCATTTTTCAAAAAATTGGCCTTGAACCCAGTCATCAGTTTCTTGTCTAATGTTAGGCCACCTACTAATCTGTCTTGCAAGTGTAACAATTTGGATTAGTGCTTGAGTCGCATAATTGTTATTTAGCCCCAGGTCAAACAAACCTGTGATCAAGCAAGTATATGATTCGTTTTCATATCTTTAACTATACTGTCCATTTCCTTATTTAAGATGGTAGTTTGGTCAGAGAGATTTGACTGCCATTTCCAGCAGGCTTGGCAACTACATAGAAGATCCCTCATCAGATAGAACAAATGTTTACAACTAGATCAGTCCTGATCAAGCAGACCTATGGTCAAAGACAATCCAACCATGACAACGCTGTCTGAGGGTAGGGTACAATGTACTCAGAATACATTATCCAATGTCCTTTATTTAAAAAAAGCAAAAGCAGTAGCATGTGATTAGAGATTTGGATGGTATTTCTAGCAAGTGAAGCTATTACATAATGGATTACACCTATTGATAAAGAGAGTCATGAGAATTTTTATGCAAAATTAAGATCCTGGATAATTAGCTACATTGTCATAAGTTTAGATTTCACTGCTACAGCCATTTTTATTAAACTTACAAAAAAAGTTACCTAAAGTTGTTGGCTCAGTGTGAACAAAAATACATAAATAAAATTTAGAATTTCCATTCCTTCTTCAGTTTCATGATTAGTAATAGAAAGTAGATCTACATCTGCTTTAACAAATAAAATATCCCTTCATGCAAGTATAGAGAAAATAATAAAAAAACTTGTAATAATAACAAAAAGTACATTCTAAGTGTATTCTGGATGAAGCAAAACAGTTTCAACAAAGAATCAGAGGTGAGCTTGTGATTCAATTTGCTGAAAGCTAACCTTTGAGTTCATGGCAATGGCCAAATGAATCATAAAACCTAAGACTAATGTATCATCAGAAATATTTGGTACTAAGAATACATTTATTGCAATATATTGCAGCATTAACAATGTAAACTCCTGGATGAATAAATATGAATAGCAAATAATCATAATACTGGTATTCTTGTTAAGTTTAAAGGAATATAAAAACACAGGTTATGAGAATCTCCAGCTTTCAGGCTACAACAAAGAAACCAATTTATGTAAATAGTTACCTTACAGATGAGTGGAATATGAAACAGATTGAGTTTACATTATGGTTTCTTGTCCATTAATATGTTTTGATGACATTTGAGCTGAGTGATGTTGAAAATATTGAATTCCTAAGAGTAGAAACCAAGTTGACAATAATAATGGAATTAACATACAATAGAACTCTTTAATACAAGATTAAGTTATTGTTATTCAATAAAGTTCAATTAGCATTGCCTGTAAATTAATAAACTCATAAAATTTCAGCTCTAGAGATATTCCATGTGTATGTATTAAAATGATAATATTCTGTTCTGCATTGAGGATTGTGTGTGACAAAAGTTAAATATGACATGCCCGTCTCTTCTAGTAGAAGACCATACTTTACACACCATTATGCAATGCTTTACTACATGAATGTGAGTTCTCAAAGATTTGTTAATATATACATAGTGTTTTAACAATTTAGAAAAATATGTCTTCTGAAAATGATGTTCTCTATACTTGTCCCAGAGATTTGAGAATAAAGAGAATCTTGATAGAAAAAAAAAGATATCAAAAGCAACTTTATTTGCTCAAAATTGCAATTACTTGGTTGAGGTATTTTAATATATAGGTCATGAGTTCATAATCACTGGCATTTATAATTCATTCTGAGAATAACTAAACTATGAGATGAAGTAAAAAATAGGATTGAAGGAAACTGATGAAGCTGTCTATTGGTGTGTTGCTAATCCAAGCAAATAATTGGCCTTATCTGGGAAACTGAAAATTAGCAACAGACAGTATTATGCACAATTTTCAAGATAATATTTGAACCTTGCATATCAGGCAACTATTTCCCTTATATCAATTAAAAAGATACACGGATGTCCTCTTGTAAAGGTTATCATGCTAGAGATTAAGAAATAGCCAATGGCTGTAATAATGATATACACACAAATACACACTCATTATATATATATATATACACACACACACACACAGAAAGAGAGAGTCATCCCATAAATAATGCAGTTTTTTCAATTGTATGAACTCAAAGTCGGAGGGGGACAGGATAAACTACCTACATCAACTTGCTATAAAAGCAGGTAGTAATTTTACCTTGTCCTTATTCTTAGTGCAAGTTTTGAAGAGTGCAATTCGATTTTAACAGTTATTTTTTTCAAAGCTATAATAGAAGTGACAAAGGGGTATATTCAGCATATTTTGCTTTATGAGTGCAATAAAGGCAACAGCACAATGGAAAGTGCAAGAAATATTAATGCAGTATATGGGGATCAGACAATAAGTATAAACCAGTGCCAACTGTGGTTCCAGAAATTCTGAGCCAGAAACTACAGCCTAGAAGATGAGTCTCATCCTGGAAGTTCTGTGGATCTCAACGGGGACGTTCTGCAAACCCTGGTGTAACAAAATCCCATCATAACTGTTGAGGATCTGGCAGAGATGCTTCCATCAGGATAATGGAGGAGTATTTTTCGTCATGGACAAGTGAATTTTGGAAGAGGGGCCTTGCAAGTCTACCAGATAGTTGGGAGAGCATTGTAGAAAATGAAGGACAGTATTAAAAAAATGCATTATATATGGGATGACAATATATATATATATATATATATATATATATATAAGAGAACACGGCAGCGTTCCTGGAAATTAATAGTTATCGCCATACTAATATGGCATTCTTATAAAAATAAGAATAAAGCTGTCCGCTTATTAGCTCCATGGAAGCATCTCTGCTAGATCCTCAACAGTTATGATGGGATTTTGTTACACCAGGGTTTGCAGAACGTCCTCGTTGAGCTCCACAGAACTTCCAGGATGAGGCTCATCTTCTAGGCTGTAGTTTCTGGCTCAGAATTTCTGGAACCACAGTTGGCACTGGCTTATGTTTATTGTCTGATCCCCATAAACTGCATTAATATTCCTTGCACTTTCCATTGTGCTGTTACCTTTATTGCACTCATAAAGCAAAATATGCTGAATATACCCCTTTGTCACTTCTATTATAGCTTTGAAAAAAATAACTGTTAAAATCGAATTGCACTCTTCAAAACTTGCACTAAGAATAAGGACAGGTAAATCTTTTTACCACCTGCTTTTATAGCAAGTGATGTAGGTAGTTTATCACACACACACACACACACTAGGAAGATAATTTTCAGTGGTAAACTATTTTTATGTTACTATAAATAAAAGCCAATTTTCTCAAGGTTTTCATTTTATATAATCTGAAAAGATGTGCAATATAACACTATCTTTTTAAAGCAATTAAAGAAAATATTGTTCATGCTGTTATGGTATGCTGGAATAAAATATTGGCTTTTGGTTTTTTTTAAAGGAAATGAATGATGAAAATATTTTAACTTTACATGAATTGATTTGGATATATATAGATGCACATCCTGAAATATTTACAGAAAGAAAAAAAAAATACTACTTTCAAATTTCAATTTTTATTATCAAGGGCTCTTTACATTAAGTTTAAACCTCATTGACGTTGATTCTGCATTTTACCTTTCCAGAGTCGATAAAATCTTTATCTATTGATCTTGGAAAGAAGAATTAATACCAATGAGAACCGGTGCTGATTTAATCTACTAACCATTTCCCTAACATTTTTTGGCATTGTGCCTATGTTGGAGCAATTATTAAGAGAAATGGACAAGCAAAAACTATAGTGACAGGCATGCCTTGCTGTCTTTAGTTGCAACCTTTATGTTCAGAGTTCAAATTCCATCAAAGTCGACTTTGCCTTTCATCCTTCTGAAGTTGATATTAAAAAAGAAAGAAAGAAAAAGAAAGAAAGAGAAAGAAAGAAAGAAAAAGAAAGAAAGAAAAGAAAGAAAGAAAGAAAGAAAGAAAGAAAGAAAGAAAAAGAAAGAAAGAAAGAAAGAAAGAAAGAAAGAAAGAAAGAAGAAGAGAGAAAGAAAGAGAGAAAGGGAAAAGAAAAAAAAGGAAGAAAGGAAAGACATAGAGATCAGGTATGATCAAACCTGGAGAGAGTTTAAATGCTTAAAGCATATTGCATTCCAGGTTTAGATCCCTTAGACATGCTGTGCATCAGAACTCCACCAGGAATTGAGAGCTTAGGGCAACATATTTATTTCCATATTATTAATTTTGCAAGTTATTTACTATACTCAGTTTCAAAGTTGTGATAATTTTTCTATAAATTATTTTAGAAGTGATATTTGATTATTTATGTTGATATATGATTGGATTTAAATAATTTCTAGTAAATTTTAAGAATTGCTTAGCTTAGCTTAGCTTCAGCTTAGACCTGAAGGTATATAATTTTCAATATATTCTTTAGAAAACAAGAAATTTTATTTCACAATTTATATTCTGCTCTAAAAATGACAATTTAAAATTAAAGTAAGAAAACTTGTGAATTTATCTTCAAATGTCATTCCTCTTCAATGTAAGGAAAAGGTTAATACTATTCGGTATAGGTTTAATTTTATAGTAAACTTTAATACATAGAAATTCCACAACATACTAAAAATGATATAGTTAAAGATACATTGAATAACTGTCTGCAAAATATTGATAGCAGAGGAAATAAAGTTAAGCCAATACAAGAGATGTAGACAAATCAATAGACAATGACCTAGAAATGAATGATACATTCAGAATACTAGCATTGATAAATCATTACAATTCTTTCTAATGGATTTCATGAGAGGAATCTAACACAAATACTTAACAATAGGTAATTTATAATTAGAAGTAATGACAAAATGGTGACTTTCTGGAATCAGCTGTATGGGTAATTTGATGCATAATATAATTACAAATTTCCTAATTAGGAAAAGGTTAGAAAATCCTTTCCATACTAAATTTCCACATATACATTGGCTAACTACACCATTCTATTTAGTCCACAATTAATTTTATAATCTCCTTCAGAAAAAACAGTATGCTTATAGCGAAAATTTTTTTTTTTTTTGCAGCTAATTTCCTTTAGTGTTTTACTTCTAGCACATTTCTAAATCATACTGCATTAATAATTTAATATTTTATGAAATCAAAAGTAGTCAGATGATTGACACAATATTTCTCACCACAATAGCAAATCTGAAACAAAGCATCTCAAAAACAACCATCAAACTTCCAGCAGAATATTTCCAAATTATCTCAAAACTACTCAATAATGCTGACTGAAAGGTCACCTATATGAAATTAAATCAATTTTCTTTTTTACCTTAGCATTTAAGAAAAATTTTTAAATCCAGTAGAAATTCTCATTAGATGAAATACATTCATATACAATGATTCAGCTTAGTTGTACAAATTCATACAGAAAGGAAAATAACTAGTGAAGGAAGTTTAGATATCCAAACTATAAATGTCAACACCTATTACAATGTTAATAACGATTTCTAACAAAGGCGTAAAACCAGAAACGTTTGTGCATGTATGTGAGCTTGTACATGTATGTATGTGTATGTATGTTTGGAAAGTGTTGAGAATAACCAGTCAATTATAACAACCCCAGTACTCATTTGACATTTGTTTTTAATGTATTAATGAAATGCATATACAAACATATAAAAGAGATTATACTACTTATAAAGATATATGAAAAAAAACTAATGGCTTTTATATACCACATGCTATAAATGCACAATGAGATATATTATATAGCTTCTATTGTCAACATTGTCATTGATACTAGTTTGACTAATGACCAAGATTCAAGCTTCGTTGATTTATGTAAATCAGAATAAGTGGGGTGTCAGAATACAAGTGTTCTCACTGTAACTCAATTTTTCTGTGGTTTGTGCTGACACTATTTTCAATCTTTTAAAATGATTTTTGGTCTCACAAACAACAATTTTAGTTTTTCAAACTCTCTGGTTACAGTTAAGCGAGCCATAAACTCCTAGCATGCCAAAATATTAGATAACTATATAATGTAATTGCTATCAAAACAAGTTTACATTCCAAACAGTTATATCATAAAGTAGATCTTGCAGTGTCCTAGTTTGTAGCAATGATGGAATTAATTTCTCTGAAGCAAAAATTCAGGCTTATCATAATTCTTAATGACAAACTCAACAGAGTATAGATTAGCTCTTGCTGAACATTACTTGCACTACATCCAAAGAAAAAACTAAATCTTTAATGACAGTCTACTTAGCTGACGATATTTATCATGTAAATGCTGAGATCAAACCTGACAGGCACTGATGTTAAACTACATCAGTTCATTGGTCTTTGAATCACTAAAAGTGAAATTTTCAGGCATTCCCAAAGAGTCTACTGGCAACTAACTGCAAAAAGATACTAGTACTAGTAACCAACTGTAAAAAGAGATTTAGTACACTATTTAGCAGTTGGATAAGTCTTTTGTACATACAAGGTGGATTCCAGAAGTTTTTGAACATTTTCAGGAGAGACATTTATTATCTTCAAAGAAGTACAAAAGTCTTATCTCCTAAGTAGGATCCTCTCAATTCAATGCACATGTGAAGGCCACATGGAAGTCTTCCAAAGGGAAGGTGTCCAGGACTCCTGACACAGCCTTTTTCATCTTCAAAACAACTGCCCCTGAGGTTCTCCTTTAGCTTAGGGAACAACCAATAGCCACAAGGAGCAAGGTCTGGACTATAGAGCGGGTGAGGAACAGTTTTGATGGCTATCTCCATCATCAAGTAATTGGTTACCAGCATGTTCATCACTAAGCACACTGAGAATAAAATTCAAATTTTGTGCATGTTCAGATTTTCATGAATAATTCTGTGTTCAAGTGCCACACCAACTCCAAACTAATCATTGTCTTTTTAGACACACAACAGTCTTCACCCTGAAAATTGCAAATTTCCTTGACCAGCTCTAATAATCTATTACATCTCGCTCCCTCCCACACCTCTCATCATTCTTCACCTCTCTTCTGTCCTTGAACCTCTTGTGCCAGTGAAAAAAATTAATCAATAAGCAGTCTAGAACACTTCGTAAGTTTCTGTGGCATTTTGATAGAAAACTTTATTGCACAGAAAGCTTTTAAATGTCCCAACTACATTCTGCAAACTAGTCAGCTACGACAAGCAGTGTTTACTAGGATGTGTTGAAAGTGCTGTTACAACTGTCTCCTTCAATCTGGAATAACAAAAGTTGAGAGGTCAGCTTATTAGCTGTATAGCAATAGCTTATTGGACGTATAATTATGACTACCTCTTCTAAAAAGTCTCAAAAGTTCTGGAATTCACCTCCTATAAATAGAATAGGATAGATTTATCAAAGCAAAGCAACAAAACCAAAACTTAATATTTTTCACTGAAAAGGAAGTTATGACAAGCTATTGAATCCAAAGGAAATGTAGCAAACAAGAGAATCGGGTTTAACATATTTCACATAATTGTGGGCTACAAAGGCAAGGCAATGAATATTAGCAGCTGGATAAGGTATGAATGGATTTCTGAAACTCGGATCCATGACCTAATTTTTGTTGCTGGTTGTAGCAACTTTATTTTATCTTGCATAGCTAAAACCCTTAAAAAAAAAAGTTTGGTTCTCACAATTCTCCTAAAAACATGTCTTTATACCCGACCAGAGAAAACTGGTAGAAACCACCTCAGTGTCTCCTTTGTAAGATATTACTTTAGAGTAATAAGTAACTACATCCAGAGTGGTAAACTTAACACCATAACCTGGTCCTTGGAAAGACCTTTAGCAGAATTCACTGTTGCAAACATTCAAACTAGATTCCCTGTTCACTCCTTTCTCAGAATTTTTTGTTTGCAGACATTGTCCTGAGGTTAGAAGCATGAACTTCACCAACTCCACCAGTCGGAAAAAGCATTTAAAATTTCATGGCTACTGCTTCTACCTTGACTAACACAAGAAAAAAAAGAAAAACAAGAGAAAATTATATAAAGTGGTACTCATTTCTTTTGAATTTCATGAGAGAGAGATGGTGAAGGCATGGTAACAAATGTCAAGAGATGAAATTATATACTATTAGACTTCATGCTGACAGGTTAGTATAAAAAATAGGGAAAATATCATCCAAAAATACATACACTTATAAAATACATTATTTCTATATGTGACATAACCAAAGTAAATTCCTAAACTTTTCTTTCGTTGTTACCTGATCATTATTCATTATTTTGCTTCTATTTTGCTTCAGTTTAACATCCCAGTGAATAGCCTCACCAGCTTAAACTATGAACTAGAAATAGAGTATACACATTTTTATCATGCTGTTGAATTAATTTTTACAATTTCTATTTTTATCTATTTTAGAAAAAAAAACACGCTAACCTAAGTGTAGATATTTATCTTGAGGGCCAAAATTTATGCAAAAGTAGATGTAACTTTTTTTTGTTAACTGACATAGGCTGTTCAAATTGCATATGTTCATTGAGTAATTTATCTGCTATACATAGTATTTACTCAACATAATCTCAATTGCAAGTGATGCATTTGTGCCATCAATGAACCCAACTCTCAAATCCTCTTTTGCTGTACCTTTTTCTATATAATCACTTCCAACTGGTCTGTGTCATCAATTAGTTGTCCTAGAAGACTGTCCTTCACTGGCCCAAACAGATGGAAGTCAGAGGATGCCAGATCTGAACTGTATGATGGCTGAAAGACCACTAGCCAGCCCAATTTGCTGGTTGCTTGATAGATTTATGTGGTTATACAGTGACATGATGAAATATGGATTGTTTTCATATTTCTGTTCATTCCTTTCCACCTAATAGCTTCTCTAAACTCCTTTAGGGTCTCAAATGCACAACTTGCTGCTTACAACAAGTGGTATGAAAATGATGCCCATGTCATCCTCCAAAATAGTCACCATGATTTTCTGTGCTGATCAGTGACTCTTGAAGCTCTTAGGCCTTGCATGGTCTGAGCCTTTGTTTCTGGATCAAAGATACAACCAAATTTCATCCCCAGTCATCAGATCAAGAACAGAAAAAAAATTTTTTGTTGGCTTCAAATGTTTCCAATAGATCAGAGCAAGCTGCCACCCTTCTCTTCTTCAAATCAGGTGTCAACTGTCAAGGTTCTTACTTTGTATACTCTTTTAATCTCCAGTCTTCCACCATCTTCTGCAATGCATTGTGACCACAGATTGCAACTTATTTGTTGTGCAAACCATTTCATCCGCTCACTGATGATTGATGTCAATTGGTTGCTGTTGATGATCCTACTCTGTGTGATCTGTCTTTAATACTAGTTTCCCCTTCTTTAAACTTCTTCCTCGATCTGTGCACACTACTCTTGTAAATGGTATCATTTTTGTAAACAATCTGTAGGCTTTTGTATGTCAGACAGCCT
Source organism: Octopus sinensis (assembly GCF_006345805.1). Lineage (NCBI taxonomy): Eukaryota > Metazoa > Mollusca > Cephalopoda > Octopoda > Octopodidae > Octopus > Octopus sinensis. Next base: position 13,098,973 of record NC_043015.1, on the reverse strand, counting down.
GCAACCCTCCTTTGTCAAGAACTCAAAAACAATTTTTGCTGCTGCATAGAACCCATTATTTGCCTGCAATGAACAAAAGGAAGAAGATCTATAGAGGAAAAGTTACTCTACCAGCATGTGCAACTTGATTAATGGATACCTGTATCCATTAATGAAAAAGTTATGCACACTTTTGCATTACTTTCAGTATAACAATTGAATCTTCAAAATCCATAGTGATCTATTTTTATCAGCAATCCAGTTTCTCTTACAGGTATTACTTCAGAAAATGTTTACCTATTATTCCTCTAATCAAAGGAACATTTCACACACAACTACATTTATAGCAGCCTAATGTTATCATCATCCACTATTTACTCTGGTTTATATGAAAAATGTGAATTAGGTCTACAGTGTGCAATCTCGTCAATTTTAGCATCATTTAATTGGAATGCTTTTATTCTTTTAATTGCTTCAGTCATTTGACAGCAGCCATGCTGGAGCACTGCTTTATTTTTTATTTTTTAACACAATGGTTTCGAAAATAATACTGTTGCATTTACTATAATAGTACTAGAGAGATCTGAAGCAGAATATGCTGAACACCAGAATTAGAATCTACAATATCTATTGGAATTCCTACTAAAACATTAGAATTCTCAACCATTAAATTAGATAAATTTCAGACATTTAAATAGGATACTACACGGGTAATAGAGCAGAAAATTAAGACTTAGAATAGATAATTAACTGATGTAAAAAAAAAAAAAAAAAAAAAGCTATATAGCCAAAATCTATAACAACTTCAATTTGACTTGGTATTAGAATTCCCAATGAGTTATGGCAGTTTAGCTCATTTGTTAAGGCAAGTAAAAGCTTATGAACATATTTGTTTTTTTTTCTAAAATAGAAATTAAATAAGGATTTAAGAAAACTGTAGGAAATTTACTTAAATCCTTATTTTATGGTTTTCATAGGGATAACACACACAGTACACCCAGAATTTCCTGGAAGTGCCATCCATATAATTTTACAGTTCAATATTTAAGAGGTGAAGAATTATGTACATTATTTACATTTGACAGATATTTGTTCTCATCGAGTTTGTTGTTAACACAACATTTCAGCTGATGTCTTGGAGAAATTTTGAACTCGCGTTCTCATTCCTAAGGTATTTTCCAATATTATTATTATTATTATTCAGGTCACTGCCTGGAATTGAACTCAGAATCTTGGGGTTAGTAGCCCGTGCTCTTAACCACTACGCCATGGGCATATGGCGTAGTGGTTAAGAGTGCAGGATACTAACCCCAAGATTCCGAGTTAGATTCTAAGCAGTGACCTGAATAATAATAATAATAATAATAATAATAATAATAACAAAAAAATACCTTAGGAATGAGAACCCAGGTTCAAAATTTCCCCAAGACACCTGATGAAGGCTGGAGGGTATATCAGCCAAAACGTTGTGTTAACAACAAAGATGAGGACAAATATCCATCAAATGTAAATAATGCAAATAATGTACATATAATCTTATTTAAATTATCTGAATTATCACCAATTAATTTTTTCTATTTTTTCTTCTATTTTTTTTGCATTCGGTTTTCAAGCAAAAATTTTTCCTACCTGGTAAAATACAATCAGATATAGATTGTTAACATTTTGGTTTTATTGTTATTAGAGTGATGACCTGGCAGAATCATTAGAGCATTAGAAAAAGAATGCTTTGCTGTATTTCATTTGACTATGTTCTGAGTTCAAATTTTGCTGAGGTTAACTTCACCTATCATACTTTCAGGGTCAGTAAAATAAATACCAGTTGAGCACTTGGGGTAGATGTAATTGACTTATTCTCTCCCCCAAAATAGCTGGCCTTGTACCAAAATTTGAATCCATTAATATTATTGTTAAGGCAGTAAGCTGGTAGAATCATTGGCATGTCAGACAAAAATGACATTCTGAGTTCAAATCACGCTAAGGTCAACTGCTTTTCATCATTTTGAGGTTGATAAAATAAAGTACCAATCAAGTACTGAAGTTAATGTAATCAACTAACTACTCCCATTAAAATTGCTGACCTTGTGTCAAAATTTGAATAATGATGATCATCATCACCAAGGTGGCAAGCTGGTAGAACCATTAGCAGACTGAACAAAATGCTTAACTGTATTTCTTCCCACTTTACATTCTGCCAAGGTCAAATTTGCTTTCATCCTTTCAGAGTCAATATTATAAGTGTTAGTTAGACACTGGGGTCATTGTAATCATCTAGCCCTCTCCCCAAAAATTTCAGGCCTTGTGCGCAAGAATTATCATCATCATTATTTGTATTAAGGCAGCAAAATAGCAGAATCATTGATGCATTGGACAAATATGCCATGTAGTGTCTGACTCTTTATGTCCTGACTTTTTATGTTTTTGGTTCAAATACAATTGAAATCAACTTTACTTTTCATCCTTTCAGAGTTGGTAAATAAAGTACCAGTTAGATACTGGGGTCAATGTAACCAACTAACCCCCTCCTCTAAAATTGCTGGCCTTGTGCCATTATTTGAAATTATTATTATTATTATTATCACAATAGATATTTTATTGGTTGAATGATATTTCAACAGCAAGTCAGTCTTTGTCAAGTTCAAAACAAGTCATAAAAATTCAAAATTATAGAAATTTGAATTTAAAGTATGAATGAGAGCAACAAGCATCCACACTTTGATGGAATGACCTCTATTTCTGACTCCAAGAAAACGAACATTGAGGTATCTGCACATTGTACCTTGAAAAGCAGCCACATGGGAGATAAGCCCTGTTTATTGTGCAACAACATGAGTCATGTGAATTCCATCAGGAATCATAACAGAAATGTTATGATTTATACAGAAGATGGAACATGTAGAGATTCCCATTTCGTTTATGTGGCAGAATGCATGAAACACAACTTGATTTATGTTGGTTATACAACAGAACAATTAAACAAAAGATTTAATGGACACAGATATGACATCAGGCACAATAACAGTAGTTCGACAGAACTTGCCGAACATTTTGCTTCAAACAGATGCAATTTTGAAAAAGATTTGAAAGTGCATATTCTCAGAAAATATTCTAAATCTGCTTCTTTTGCACTTCTCAAAATGCATGAGAAGAAATATGTTTGCGGGTTATTAATATCATGCCCTGGAGGAATGAATAAAATGACAGGAGAATATCATCAAGTTTATACAAAACTGTTTGATTAACTGTTCTTTTTCCTTTCTTCTTTCCTCTTTTTTTCTGTCTTTCTTTTTGCTTGTTATAAAATTGAAACTTAAGACTGATGATGTCATTCTATCAATGTGTAGACACTGGTTGCTCTTGTTCATATTTTAAATTTAAATTTCTATAATTTTGAATTTTTATTTTGAACTCAACAAAAACAGGCTTGTTGAAATATTGTTCAACCAATAAAATATCTATTGCAATCACATCACAATCTTTGTTTTATCTGTTTACCTTTGTGAAGAGTTACATCAATCCTTTTAAAATGTTATTATTGAAGGTTGTTTTAGCCTCATCTATAATATAACTATTTATTACAATATTTACGATAAAACAGTTATGAAATAAAAGAAAGGATCTGCCCGCTATGAAATATTTTGGAATAACCATTCTTTAGGTAATATAGACTCAATAAACTTTGTAAAACGTAATGATTATGTAATGTTTTCAATGAAATCCAAAATATTTCTAAAGATTTACAACATCATGAGAAAAAAATAAAGATATATTTATAAACTTGCATTAAATGAAATGAAATCTGAGAATTCTAATACAATTTCTTGGTAAGAATTCCAAAGGATATTGTAGATAAATCAAAATAGATTAGAACAAATGTTAGAGCAAAAGATATTAAATATAGAAAGCCACAGTATATATTCCCAATGAAAGAAGAATATTTATGGAAAGCGATTTCAGATTGGACACTCATATGAGAAAAGACTTTGTATCTGACAAATGGAATCAACTTGAGGATTAAATTTTCAAACTGACTAACATTTCATACAATCTGTAATCTATATAAAGGCTTATGAAGCAATATGAATAGAGAAGCAACATTAGAAATCATGTTGACAATATACTTTGAACAAAATAAAACTAAGTTTAGAAAATGGGGTGAATTATTTTAAGTTACTTTAGAAATAGGAGACACTGATTATTTCAACCCATTTAGCAATAATATTGAGGAAAACCTATTAATATTTGACTAACTGCTAGATTAATATTTACAACTTGAAATATAAAGAAAAATATTAGTTATGACATAGAGGGTACTTATATTATAAAATAACAGAGACTATTTATTTGTAGATATAAATACCTCCAATAAGAAAATAGTCTCAACACAAAGCTATGAAAACTATTGCTTTTATCATATCCATTAAACACTGGAGGTATTTCAAGAATTGTTCCAAATATTCACTTTATATCACTCAGTTCCAAACAAAAACATCCAAATCTATATATTGATTGAAGAAAAATCTTCATACCAATTTTGTGGCTACACAAAAGACACGGTTTTTTAAATTGCTAAATAGAAGCTTCTTATCAATATATTCTTTAAATTGATTTAAAATTCAAATATTCAAAGTCATAAAATACAGGCCCTGATTGTAAGTGAAGACATTGGAGGATTAAAAAAGAAAAATACTTCAACTGGTATTATGTTCAATGCTTGTTGTATGCACCAAAATATTACATGGTGATCTATTACATTCAGTTTATGTGATTTAGATAAAATAAAATTCCAATGTCAATAATATAGTAGAACAGAATGTAACAAAAATGATTGTTACAAAAATGAATACACCAGCACTTTTTCAAGTAACAAGACCAATTTTTTGAGATATAGATGATGAACATGCACTTTACAAATATTTTATTTTTAACAGACCTATAGAAAAAAAGGGCGAAGTGAATTCCAACATCATTTGAAATCAAGCAGGAGAGACAGAACTTTATTGCTTATATAGTTGCCCAATTAAGAAAAATAATTTTATTTTGAAAACAAATGTTATCATGTATCCTTTTAACATTAAACAGCATATTAGTAATCTAGAATAACAACAACAACAAAATACGATTTGCCCAACAACTTAGGGCTACTAAAATATCAAATTATATATTATTTCACTATATATTTACTAGTTCAGTGTTATACTAAACCAGATAAGATATAGCTTGTAATAACATTACTTCCCATACCTCCATAATCTTATAGTCAGTGCCAAGGAAAGGAGAAAGGAATAAATGAAAATAACACAAACATCTGAGAAGACAAGATTTAGGTTACTGGGCTGAAGAGTACATTTGGTTTTGTTCTAGTCTAAGAGTCAAAGAATTACTTGTTTTACTTTCCTACAAATGACAATACTAAAGAGCTAACCTAACTGGAAAAAAAACTAAAAGAGTTCAGTAAAATATTCTTTTCTACTTTAGGCACAAGGCCCAACATTTTGGGGAGGGTGCCAGTCAATTAGATCAAACTCAGTTTGCAACTGGTACTTAATTTATTGATCCCAAAAGGATGAAAGGCAAAGTCAACCACAGCAGAATTTGAACTCAAAACATAAAGACAGACGAAATACCACTAAGTATTTCACCCTGTGTGCTAACATTTTTGCCAGCTTACTACCTTCAGTAGTAAAATATTCTCACATAAGTGTGAATAACTTATATGATTTCATTTATAGATTTAATCTTATGAAATACTGAAGAGAGCATTTTTTTTTCTGACTGTACACAAGTGACAAAATATTTTCTGAAAAGCAGACAAAATCCTCCTTCAGTCATTTTTCGATATTAAATGTATACATTAATGTTTTTATGTCTGGTTAACAGAAACATTTTCTATGTACATGCCTACATCTAGCAAGCTAATTTAACCAGATTCTACATGGCATTTACCAATTATTCTACATGTCATTTACTGATTCTGTAATCAAGGTGAAAGAAATACACCTTAATAGCATGTTTCAGATGACAATTATTGCCAGTCATAATGAACATCTAATTAATGGTGTTAAGTTAGGCACTGGCCACATGATCATAAGTTCGAATGTGTCTATTGTTGTAAAGAAGATAAATATTCTTGCTTCAAGTAAAATACAGAATCAAAGAACACAGGGGAGGATGTACATCAGCAACAAATAATCGAAGAAGCGTAATTTGAATAATTTTTTTTTATATGCTGTAGTTTTAAATAAAGAAAGAGAGATTCTGTTTCATGCTACAGGTACTTAACAAGGAAGTGAAGAAGAGGGCTAATAATATGGTTAAAATGTATCATTTGGATCTCATTGCATGAACTGCACACTTTCCTCACAGCAAATACATATATTTAAACTACCACACACTTCCTCTACGTTTTTTCCTGACAAGAAAAACATTTTTTTAATTCTACTAAAATTTCCATTTTATCATCCACTTTTCCAAGGTTGCATGAACCAGAGAGTGTTTACTGAGGAGGATTTTCTATGGCCAGGTGCCCTTCTTGATGCTAACCCTCAAACAAGCTAATACTTCTCATGTCCTTGCAGTATATTGGAAATGACTAACGCTGCTTGTATGACAGTGACACTCATTTACAACTGTCAACAATATCGAGATAAGGATGCACAAACATGCACATTCAAAAACACAAATGTATATATATATACATCTATGTATATATATATACAGGCTTCTATCAGTTTCTGTCAACCAAATCCACTCATAAGGCTTTAGTTGGCCTTGGGTTACACTAGAAAACCCTTGCCCAAGGCACCACATAGGAGGACTGAACCTGGGACCATGAGGTTGAGAAGCAAAATTCTTACAGCCAGGCCTGTAAATGAAAATCCCCACATCCCACCCACATGAGCATGGAAAATGAAATATGTAAAGAAAGTGGTATTTAAATTATATGTTGCATGTGAGAAACATTAATGTATATGATGCTATTAGAATTTAACATCTCAGAATTTATTGAAAGTACTCACATATAGAATACTTGTCTAATGATATACCACTGAGATCGTATTGGAGAATGAGAAATAACTGCTTGCTACAACATTATTCGCTATTTATCACCAGTAAACTTCTACTTTTAACAGCAGTAAATATAGTGTTACTAATGGCAATAACATCCCATAGCAGTTAATAGATGCTGCTTTGCTAAAATGTAAAATTTTGCTCCTGAAAGAGCAAATGTATCACAATATATCAAACATATAAGACTTACAGAGTATGCCTTCCAATGTCAGATGCATTAAAACAACAGCTCATGCAATCATTGACCCTGCCAGGTTTTTTTTAAGCAGATTTGGAAATTAAGAGAAAGGAGATATAAACAGCATTAGATGAGCCATATTGGATAAGGTACTAATACTTAGAAATTGATCAAAATTCCATAACTCCTTGCTTACAGAGAAACTCACCACCTTATTCTAATCTTGAACAAAAGAAGCAAACTAATTCAAACTATAGTTTAGTGAGGAAGAAGGTTGTATACATGACCATTACAGGCCTTAGTAAACTAGTGAGACTGATTTTAGTGATGTTCTTTCATGAACATCAAAACAGATCTTCCCAATATATAAATCACAGTTGTTGTCAACAAACATGTTACAGTTTGAAAAATGCAATTTACACCGTCACCATATCCTGTCTTCCCAAACTGCTGATGTATGCAGTCAATCAGAAGCCAGATAGAACTGAATTACAATTTGGAAATATCTTATCTGGAACACAAGATTAAACACACACTCACATATGCAAGTAAACATGCAAACAAACAAACACTCAAGCCAACACCCCAAAGCAAGCACACAAGAGCTTTAGGTTAAATCCCAAAACTGTGCAAGCTAATTATATTTGAGATTAAGCTTATTCATATGATAAAAATTCACTACTTAGAAAAATAAAACCAGCAAGCTGCTTTCCTCTTAACAATACTAATAGTTTGGTATTCGTAATTTCCTTCTTTTAGTCAAATAAAAACTAATATTGCTTTAAATCAAATTTATCTATAATCAGTTTATCCCAACATAACACCAACCAATATTAAGAACTGCATATTGCATTTGGTAATGTGGTAAATATAGACAAGCTCACTCATTTTCTTTAATTGTTATATACCAATTCATTCAACTTAATCATTTTTAAAAATAACTGAAATTAGAAAACCTATAATCTCTTCTGGCAAAGAAGTCTCACATTTCTTGAGAAAGAATGGGTTGTGCTAATGATTATAGCAAATTAATTTTCTCATCTTTCATGAGTAATTGTAGTTTCCACACATGTTCTGCAACAATAACTGCCATGATATGAAGAAATAAATTACTGATGTAACAATGGCTCCTATTGCTAAAAAACAGTGAAATAAAATAAATCCAGAAATCTTCTCAGTTATTATGGACTGAATCATGAGTTTTTAGTGAGTATTTTTCTTTCAAGCAAAGTTTGGTTATAATGCTAAATAAACAGAACAATATTAATTAATATGGATCAAGATATGTAGTGCATTGCTGTACTCAAAAAGACCCACCCATCACAACAGAACTGAGATTCTAAAACCAAGGTGCCACATAAAAAGCATTGTTGTGGGTGCTGGTGCCATGTAAAAAGCACTGGTGACAGTTCCACATAAACAAGCACCCAGTACACTCTGTTAAGTAGTTGGCATTAGGAAGGACATCCAGTAGTAGAAACCAAACCAAACAAACAATGGAACCTGGTGCAGCTCCTGGCCTTGCCAGTTCCTGTCAAACCATTCAACCATGCCAGCACGGAAAACTGATGTTAAATGTTGATGTAAATATTCCTATGACTTTTCAAATAAACTAGAGCTTTAAAATTATAAACCTATTGATATGTAGCAAATTACATTGAGTTTGAAATGAATATCAATAGCAAATACAGGATCTCCTACTTCCTCTCAATGATCATACACTCCATAATTCAGATGTTACCAGATGTTTGTGACAGCATGGAAGATCTCCTCGGTAGGATCAATGACTATAACAACACATGCAACCTGACAAGATATATAGTGCGTAGCATGGACGTGGTATCACTATACCCATCTATCAACATGTATTTTGTGGTACAGAAGTGAGTGGAGATGATCAGCGAGAGCAAAGTGGAGTTCCACAATGTCAACACAGAGGAACTGGGCCTCCTACTTAGACTGACATATGACAATGAATATCTAGACAAACATAACTTTAGAAGTTTCTGCCCCAGTAGACGTTTAAGAGGTAGACCCCCACCCCCAATTACATCTATGGCTAGGAAGACCCTTATAGAGAGATGGTGAGGATGGACCAGAGCCATACGGATCCCTGAAAATGAATATCAAGTAAAGAAAATGATTGCACATGCACTAGGAGCTAGTATAAAAATTACTCTAAAAGGCCACATGTTTAAGTTTAACAACAAAATATATGCCCAGAATGAGGGAGCAGCCATCGGCGTTAGTATCGCCAGTGATGTGGCCAACCTTTTCATGGTATGGTGGGACAGAAGGCTTAAAGAACGCCTGACACACAACTCCATACTCATGAACATGTACTCTCGCTATGTCGATGATATCAACATAGTGATAAAGGCATCCCCACAAGAGAGTACTCTTGAAATAGAAATAGAAACTAATACTATGGAGAGCATCCAGCAAATAGCGAACTCCATCCACCAGATTATTAAGGTTATGATAGACTACACTATAAAACACCCTAACCATGGCTACCAGTACTAGATACGAAACTCTGGCTGGAAAGTGGGAATAATAAAACCCAAATCCTTCATTCACACTATGCCAAACCTATAGCCTCCAAATACCTGATCCACTGGAACTCAGCTATCGTGGACAATGCCAAATTCAATATATTGATGGCAGACCTCATCAGAGTAATGAGAAATGTGTCCTGCATGTGCGACCCTACAGTTCTCAGGATACAGTCATAGAGAAAGGATCAGAGTATACAAAGGAGCCATGAGGAAATTTGAAACTATCATACGTAACAACAGGAATGGGATTTTCCCACTCTATAGGAGCAAGTCATGGAACACCATTGAAAGGATTAAGAAAATAGGGAAGGTCAAATCATGGTACGATAGCCACAAATACCAAAGTGTCTTGTTTATCAACACCACCCCTAGAAGTAAACTGGCATACTGCTTTAGAAAGACCCTAGACAAACTTAAGCTAAGAATTAATGTTGTAGAAAGACCAGGTAACCCTATCAAATCCCTAATCGGTAGAACCTTTTAGTAGAACTCCCTGAATTGTATTGTATGTGGATTTAGCCCACAGACAAACTGTAAAGCTAGGAATGTAGTCTATAGTATAAGATGTACAGAGGGATGGTGCAGTAACAAGACAACATATGTAAGGGAGATAGCACAGAGCATAGGAGAGCAAGTAAATGAACATTGGAGGGAACTTAAGGAAGAGACGAGCTCATCGGTTCTATACCAGCATGCCGAGCAGGAACACAGGAGCTCACTCAATAACATAGAAGTTAAAATCTTGTCCACACATAGAACAGACGCAACGCTTACACAAATTACGGAATCTACACACATAATAGAAGATAACACTAGCACACACTCACCACACACCACAACCTATGACAGAATAAAATACCCATAAACTGATAGTAATATGAAATAAATAAATGGAATTGAATTACTATATACATAAACAAAATAAATTAATGCAAAAAAAGAAAGAAAAGAAAAAGTAAGTAGATATAAACAAATGAATAAAATAAAAGTAAATTAAACAAACACGTATAAACTGGAGATACTGATAATGCAGGCACACTCACTCACACACACACACACTTACTAAACATAGACATACACAAGGATATACGCATGTGCAAATAAAGACACATACAATGGGAATACAAAATGGCAGATTGTTAGTAAGGAGAGACACACAAAAAAGGAAGAAGAAAGCAAAGGACCACTGATGAGGTCGCAGAAGTGTGACAAAAGAACTCTGGCCAAAATACAATTAATATAAAATAAAGCTGAAGCAAGGGAACACCAGATATATAGTGCATGTGTTTTCACCGGCTAAACTGGCAACATGACCATCCCCAAATACAATAATATCTGTTAAAACACACGAATTCACATCAAGAATCTTGCAAAAAAATATATATTAAATCATATATTTATTTATCTATTTGACCTTTATAGATACATCACTAACAGTTTGAGGCACAATACAATAAATTTACTTTATGAAGAAAATGTTGGTTATTTTTTTTAAGTATAATAAAATCAACTATACATAGTAACTAAACAAGAAATCATTGGTCCATATTAGGATTGTTACAGTAACATGTCTCTTATTCAGTGTCCCTGACTACCTTGCTATAAATGCATACCACAGATTTTCCTACTATAGTTTTGAGGAGGAAGCCTAGTAATGCTTTGGCTACATCATATATGTGAGGGCAACAGAGAAGCATAGAACATCTGAGGCCAAATGTTTAAAGGAAAGTTGGGAACTTTAGAGATATGTTGTTGATAAGTAAGTTTATACTTCAAGACTGCTTCTGCACACTTTGCAGAAAAAAAAAAAGACTAGCTTATGATGTCAACCCTCAGAATGATAATTTCAAGGACTCTCTTCATAAATGCACTTCATATCTTAGGCTAATATATTTAGTTTGCATGTGGCTGATGCTTTTGTGCCAACAGTTATAACAAGAATGAGATAATTCTAAAGTAAGGTAGATGTAACTGAGACTATGGATCAAATATATGAAGTGATCTGACAAACTTATTTATTACTTCAACAAAAATATTCTTTAAAATAATTAAGTATTAATTTCACTTAATTTCATATTTTATATTTTTGCTGTGTATTTTTTGCAAAGGTAGAATAATTTAGAAAGCAATCTTCAAACTGACAAGCAATTATAATGACATAACACAGTAATATGAGTGATACAATCAGGCAGTGCATGTATAATATTACCAGAATTAATATCTTGATTAAATTTTCTAAAATTTGAAATATTATGAAAAAGAAAAATATACAAATTAAGATAATGAAAAAGAAAGTATGAAATATGATTCAAAGTAATTGATTTTTTTACTTGATGTGAAGTACTCTCCTAGAGAAAAACTAATTTTATTAAGGTAAAATTCAATAAAATTGTAACAACATCACTAAAAGACTTTCTATTATCAAAGTCTTGAAATATTCAATTCTTTCAATACAAATTTGATATGAAAACATTTTTTCCTGTTTAAACATTGCTAAGATATTTCCTGTTTATTTTATTTTAGTCTAATTCATAATGTAATTTTTCTAGCTGTCCATCAGTAAATGAGCAAAACATTATAAAAGTGATTTTGCTGTAGACAAAATTTGAATGCAAGCATTACCTATAAAATATTTTTACCTGTGAAATTGGAATTAAAAAAAGAGAGAAAAATCTAGTATGAAAAAACTGAGGGAGTTATGAATTCAAGTTAAATACAATATCTAAATTTAATCTTATAAAATGCTCTCAAAACTGCAAGACTTCCTTTCAAATTATTTAAACAGCTGCTAACTGGATAAAAATCATTTCATTCTACTTCAGTTACCAATAATTTAACTTTATTATTTTTACACATAAATGATTGCAAGAGTAACTGAACTCTATTTCTCAAATCTTTTGCAAAGTCTCAAAATTTTTCATTTTTTTTTAATGCTTTTAGTTTGTTGGGAAGAGACAGTTCACACAATCTCTAGTGTTGTAGAGTAACCGTAAGAATAACTGGACAAGACTAGCTTCAGTCAGCTTGGGTGGTTGATAACTGATAATTAAATAGAAGTTCCAGGGAAATGACATTCAAGAGGAGGGTTGTGAAAGTGTTTAATTTGCATTTTGTATTACGGAAACTTCATTATATATATAAAATTTTTAAATCTCTTACATTTTTAGGGTAGAACTTAAGTCAGTTCAATATATTTACAGGTACTTATTTTATTAAGCATATAAGGAAGAAAAATGAAGTTTAACCACAGTGGGATTTGAACTCAAAAGAAAGAATTGGCTTGGTGTTTTAGCATTTATTCCATTTCACTGCCAAAATTTTACTTATAATACTGAATGACTTAGCTTACTGAGAAGATATCTAAAAGAGCTATTCTAAATGTTGCTTGGCACTATCATACTAATTCAGCAGAATATAAAGTACATAATTATGAAATGGATATTGTAATCTATATTTGAATAAAAGGTTAAATGTTGCAAATGTGAAATACTTCTGAAGTGTAAAAATTGATTGAAAGACATCTCAAACTAAAAATAGAACATGATTGCATCTTTATATTAAAAGATAATAATCTCAGAATAAGTTTCAGATAAATAAAGATCAAATTGTAAGGCAATACTGTTTAGTAAACAAACATTGATTTGCTTTCCCACCATCACCACTTACAAAGACACTCATGTCAGTATTAAAACTGGGGCAAATAAACCTCTTATTAATGCTTATCTTAGACCACATTCCACTATTCTTCCAGTTCATTTTGCATAGAATATATTAATTTAAAATAACAATTAACAAGCTGTATGAAATATATGGGAATTTGCCAAGATGTAACAGAAGGTGTGCATTTAAGCTGAACAACAGCAGATCACCTTGAATAGCTGTTCATTTGAAAAGTGAATGTGACAATGAAACTAGACTATATTGTTCTTAGCATTAGCTTTCATCATCCAAATTTTTAAACTAACATTATGTCAAAACTGATTTTCATCCAGGTTATTTCCCAAATATATTTCTAACATGAAGCATTAAAAAGGCTTTAAAGAATAAATTACATATAGGTAAACCAGGTGGAAGGAATTATGGAAGAGATAGATTGAGTAGAAATGAAGGAAATAACAAAAGACAGTGTTAGTAACCAGATACAATACTGGGGAAGACCCATCCAAAGCACACAATATGGAAGGGGTGGACACAAAGACCCAAATATTAATGCCCACACATATGCATAACCCTGTACACATGCATTCTGAGAGCTAGCTATGCACTCATGAAACATGGATATACTCAAAGACAAAATAATATTATACATACACACATGCACATATTGTATATTAAACTATGCACTCATGAAACACATTCACAGCTAGACTTCTACTTATGTATATCGTGCTTACTCATATATTAGAGTAGTTACTTATAGAAAGAACAAAAGAACTGACTTGTCACATGACTGACAGGTGCATCGTATGCTATGGGACAACGGACATAAAAATGATGAGGTACGCTCACACACAGATGCACGTGAGCATACACACAGACACACACACACGGCTTCTACACAGTTTCAGTTCACCAGATTTAAATAAAAGTACTGATCAGTTCAAGACTACATTAGAAAGAATTTTCCCAGTGTGATGTGCAGTGGGATTGAATCCAGAACCACTTGGCTATAAAATTATTAACCACATGACTATGCATGAGTTCCTTTTTGTCACACTCTATTCAGATTATGTTGTAGTTAGTGCACAAAATCCACAACAATCTAAAACAATAAATAATAATTTTGTTCTGAAACAGAGAATACAAAATAAGACAATCTGTTCACAGAAACAGAAGCAGTAAGATGTTATTTAGCTTTTCTTAATAAATCAATTTATCATATGTCATAAACTTCAATGTAAGTACTTCATTGTCATTCCTTAAATCCAGATTATCATTTTTTTCCCATTTACATGTTTCTTTAAGTGTAGAAACATTTATTTCATGTGACAATAAGGCACAATCAAATTAAAATGGTTTAAGAAGTAGTTTTTTAAAATGTTATTTGAAAAATAATCAATTATATAAAAACTAAAATATTTGCAAGTAAGCAACTGAAATCAGGACAGTACATTACTGACACTCATTTTATTGAAAACACAATTTGGACATAAAAAAAAGGGAAAGGATACCGTTATTTGTCTATGTTGTTCAAATACATGCCACTGGCCACTCCGAGTTATTTCTCTTGGCACATTTTTAAATTATACAAATTACCTTCTTAAACATGTTCTACTCTTTTAGTGCATATCTAAGTGTCTTGGCTAGTGGAAATAAGGTTGGACAATAGTTGTGTAGATGATAACTATTGAAGAAGAAGCATGTGTCCACAACTTTTCTTTTATCTCTAGACAATAAGCCTGTCCCTTTCTTTGGTATATCTACATTGGAGAATTTTTGAGTCTTGAGATTATCTTCCCTTTTCATATGGCACTGCTTTTAATTGCCATTTGGTAATTATGGCACATCCTCTAAAGGCAGAGACAATTTCATAAATCAAGAATTTATGTTGTATAGTATTTGATATACCTGTAATTGTCTATGTTGCTCACAGAGCTATTTTTCGGAGCTCATTTTTGTTGAGCAAAATTCTTCCTAACTTTTAGTCCAGAATTTTATTGATCTTATGAATCCACTACTTTCAATGATATAGTTTATGACTAAGTCAAAGGAGGAAGAACAGCATTCGCAACCTAAGAAGGCTCTCCATGATTAGTGCAAGGGGAAAATGGCAGAAGACAACCTAGCAATAGGAAGTAGTGACTCTGCTAAAGGCTATAAATGACCAAGGGGCAGTGTTAAACCAGATAGTGGGTAAATTCACCACATTGATACGTTAATATTGATTTCAAATTTTGACACAAGGCCAGCAAATTTTAGGGAAGAAATTGCTGGCCTTGTGCTCAACTGATACTTATTTCATTGACCCCAATAGGATGAAAGGCAAAGTCAACCTCAGAGCGTTGACATTTAGTAGAGATGACCTGGAGGTTGTTGCACTTCGTTTACTATCACAAACAGCAGTAGATTTCTTCAGCTGAATACACGTCATTGATTGGTTAAAATTACCCAAATACAACAACTTTAATATGAGATAACTTCTAAAATACGAAATTTTGTCAAAAATGTTGAAAGTAAGCCGTATTCAGTGTGAAAAATTACACCAGTATACAAAGTTTCAAACTGTTATTTAAAAAAAAATAATTAAAAAATCTGTGAGCCAAACTGAATTGATGTATCAAGGTAAGGCAGTGAGCTGGCAGCAATTTCAGGGAAGAAATTGCTGGCCTTCTGTCAAAATTTTAAATCAATGTGGTGAACTTATACATTACCTAGTTTAATGCTGCCCCTTGATTATTGATAGCCTTTAGCAGAGCCCACTCTATTGTATTTGGCCCAAGTCTCTAGTCATGAAACTTGATATTTTGATGTACTACTTCCTATTGCTAAGTTGTTTTCTTCCCTTTTCTCCTTTGCACTAATCATGGAGAGCATTCTTAGGTTGATATTGCTGTTCTTCCTCCTTTGACTTAGCCATAAACTATATCATTGAAAGTAGTAGATTCATAAGATCAACAGAATACTGGACTAAAAGTTATGAAGAATTTTACTAAACAAAAATGAGCTCTGAAAAATATCTCTGTGAGCAACATTGACAAATACAGGTATATCAAATACTATACAACATAAATTTATATTTGCTATTTTAATCTGGTAATCTTTGAATTTCCAAAGAGGAAATACAATGTAATTTGAGAAGTTTGAATTTCCAGGACAATTGATTTTGGGTTTTTCATATTACATAACATTTTGAAGTATGAGCATCTTTTGGCTGGTATAATTTAGAACACTATTTAATTGAAGGTTTTAATGCTCATATCTAACATATCATAGTTCTGTAACATCATCAACATTTAACATCAACTTTTGAATCTTGCTTGTGTCAATCAGAATTTTGTTGAGGCAGATTTTCTATGGCTAGATGCTCTTCCTGTCACCAAGCTTCATCTGGTTTCAGGTAAGTTAATATTTCCCCTTGGCCAGATATGTTTTTCATAGAAGACTAAAAACAAACACCATTGTTTGTATGACAGTGATGTTTGTCTGCAACAATCAATTGATGTCAAGACAAAGGTACACACACACACACACACACACAATAGGCATCTTTCATTTTCTCTCTTCCAAATCCATTCACAAAGCTTTGGCCATTGTAGGAGACACTTGCCCAAGATATCATGCAGTGGGACTGAACCTGAGACCACATCTTTTTGTAGCAAGCTTCCTAACCATACTGCCACGCCTGCAACAAACATGTTATAGATGCAAGTTTTACATAAGTTTTAATTTAGAAACAGATCAAAATGTAGGATATTAAATTCAAAAGAGGAGATAATCTCAAGTTAACAAAGACACATCTCAAAAATATAGATATGTAATTACAATAAAACCTATCACTTTTCCATCAGTAAAATTATCTGGTTAACTCTTTCAGAGAAAAAAAATACTACAAAAAGAAAAAAAATACAAATAACAGCTACTCATTAAATTTTGAGTAATATAAAAGTAATATAATTTACATGAGATCTAATCCAATTTTACAGCTTTGATAAAAAAATATCTCCTTGATGTTCTATAGGAAAGCTTTCAATAAAGTAAGTTGCATGTGCACATCTACAATAATTTATTCCATATTTTATATATATTTATAAAGTCTTCATTATTATCATAAGCAACATTTTCATTTTAATGTCCATTTTTCTGTGCTAGCATATATTGAAAGGCTTCAAATAGATATTTCCTTTGGTTTACACATTCAAGTTTTCCACAGACTTTTATCTTGGAAGCATAATTCATTTACATGCTACACTCATACTAGTTCAGCTGTCTTTCTGTTGGTTTTATAAAATTATATTCATTAATATTCAGTTCACCTGGACAAAATAATTACAAACTATAAAATCAGACTCTTTTTCTCTGTTTAGAATTTGTCTGTTTAAAATTTCAGATTTTTATTTCGATTAATTCTCTTTAATATCCAGAAAATCGGTTAATTTATCCCTCCAAACCTAAACATTCCAACTAAAATTGTAAATTATAAAATGGAAACATTCAATTCTCACAAAATAGGATTGCATTTCAAATTGCTTTATCTTGAAGAGAAAAAAAGTCACACAACAAAAAGTGAAATAAAATGCCAAGAAAAAAAACTGTAAAACTATGCTCAAACATTTTTCTAAACCAACTAAGTGTTCTTACCATTCTTCTCATTACAAAAACTCCCTACTTACATCTTTACAAACTAATATTCCTGTTCCACCCAGATCGTTTTACTTCTTAGTTGTAATGGATCTTTAGTGATGGCTTTGTAATTTTCAGACATTCAATCCTTTTATAAATTTTGATTTTCTTGAATCAATAAATACATGTTAAGGTAAATTAGAAAGAACCTCTTAAAGCTATTAGTTTTTATTTGTATTTCTTAATCTCTATAAAATACTATACATCAGTTCAACTTTAAAAGTAGTTAATTACATAAAATATTGTACAGCAAGATATCTTAATTCTTAGCATTTTTATATTTGGTTTTACTAAAGAAATTTTAACCCCATAATTACTCTGCTGTAAAACTAAATGTTAAACACTAAACACAGTTTTGCATATAAAAAATAACTTTTCCTTAAAAGTAATTCTGCTAACAAGTCAGATAAAACGGACCAAATTCTAATCCAGGTGTGCTGTAGTTTGCTGTCAGTAAATAAATATAGAGCTCAGTGCACTGATTTGCCAAGAGGTCTATAATGTTGTTCATAGTAGCCATAGCCAACCAACAGACAAAAATCAACAGCTATCTATAAATATCTATGACTCTAAAACATGCATGTACAACTATCACAATACTGGACCAGACAAAATGTACTACATTGTTTGCAATTGTTTTCTGTGTAAACTTGGAATTTGTTTTAAACAGAATAAATGATAAAATGAATGTAATTTTTTTTAAATCATTCAAAAATATGGAAAAATATAAAAAACTACACATATCAGAAAACACCTCTACTCCATGAAAATATCAAATTCATGTTTAAGTTCCCAATGACACAAAGGTACATAACATTCAAAAAGGAATTCCTTGCTATACTATGGTGCAACACATAACAAAATTTATGATTATATTTAGTGTCAGGGCAAGTCGAGCCAATAATAATTATTCAATAAAAGAAATTCAATAAGTTTCAGATTTTGAATACAGCAAGCTGTAAAAAAACTGAACTTGTGGATGGTAATTTTATCAGTAAAGAATAAGGCAAGGAGATTTTTGTTTTGGGTTGGCTATTTCTTTTAAACTAGTTATTTAAGCTAGTTATTTCTGGAAATTGACAATCTTTATAAAAATGGATAATTGTGGCAAAGCTCAATGAGAAAATTGTTAATTTTAGGCACATTAAGTTAAAATATGTCTTCTATCCAGATTTGAGGTACATCTATCATATGTTATGCATTTCAAAACTATAAGTAATAAACTGATGTGTGTAGAAAGCAAATACTTCTCTTCTCCTCATCCCGATATCCCTGTAGTCAACAATTTGTATCTACATTGTTTCATTATATATAACCAACACTCCTTTACAGCAAGTTTGCTTTATCATTTTCCAACATTTTTCTTTAACATTCAATTTAAAATTACAATCTAATATATTGAAATGTTACATTTTCATTCTGAGCTAGAACTTTTCTAATAAAGAATTGATAAATGAAATTAATATAAAATAAAAAGTATTACCATCCTCTTGCATTCTGACATCAATATGGCCCTCACCATAGTGTCTAGAATAGACTGAACATATTTTCATAACCATTACTATGCATGATATATCTTAATTTAAGTATTTCCATAAGACAGAATTTTTTGATGATGGGAAGAAAGAATTGATATTTTTATAAGTAAAAATTCTTTCTTTTTCAATTATCTACAAAAATAGTTTCTTTTTCTTTTTCCTTTTGCAAAAATGAATGATGAGTAATGAGTGCACTGTAAACTAATTACAAAACCTTACATATCTCAGAGAAAATATATTATCTTCAGAATTATAGTGTAAAATATATCGAATGCAATAACAAAAATATCATATATCTTGCTGTAAGTGATGGTAACAGTCAATAATAAATTTTTCTAAAATAATAAAGAATAAGAAAAATCAAAGAGAATTTGAAAATAACTTTTTGATAAAGTAAATAGGAATTTAGATAAGATTTTATCAAGACAGCAAATTTTATTAGCTATTATATACAAAATAAAAATAACATTTTGAAATAAAGATTTGCTTAATGGAAATTTGTGTGTGCATAGTAACCCTTTCAGCAAGCATATATGTATATATATACATAGTAACCCTTTCAGAGAGAGAGAGAGAGTGGGGGGGGGTAACCCTTTCAGCAAGCATGTTGCTAAATGAAGAGAATGAATGGGAGAGAGTCTGCTGAATGTTGACCCAACAGCTATCCGAATTGACAGTACCTTGGTAGATTAAACAATTAAGGGTATGAAGACAGGGAAAGCCCCCCCCCCCCAGCCCATCAGGAATCACCGCAGTGGTGCTTAAAATATCTGGCGGTGTCGGCTATAGTCCTAGTCACCTGTATAGTCAATCAGGTGATACATGAAGGAGTCATACCCAATGACTGGTGTAGCAGCACCATAGTCAACTGCTACAAAGGTAAAGGTGATGCATTAGATCCAAATAATTTCAGAGGTAGCAAGTTATTGGATCGGGTAATGAAAGTCATAGAGAGGGTCATAGCCCAGCTAATTAGGGAGAGAGTCAGTTTAGATGAGATGCAGTTTGGGTTTGTGCCAGGGAAAAGTACCACTGATGCTATATTTCTGGTAAGACAGATGCAGGAGAAATACCTAGCCAAAGATAAACCTCTGTACCTGGCTTTCATTGACATGGAGAAAGCCTTTGACAGGGACCCCCAATCCCTTATCTGGTAGTCAATGAGGAAACTAGGGATAGATGAGTGGTTAGTGAGAGATGTACAAGCCATGTACAGGGATACTGTCAGTAAGGTGAGGGATGGCAACGAATACAGTGAAAAATCCTGGGTAGGGGTATGGGTGCACCAAGGATCAGTCCTTAGCTCCCTCTTATTCATCATAGTCTTCCAGGCAATAACAGAGGAATTCAAGACAAGATGCACCTTGGAGCTTCTCTATGCTGATGACCTTGCTCTAATAGCTGAGTCACTATCAGAACTTGAGAAGTTTCAGGTGTGGAAGCAAGGACTAGAATCAAAGGGTCTTAGAGTCAACCTAGCAAAAACCAAAAGTCTTAATAAGTAGGAAGGCAGACAAACCACAAATCCCTTCAAGTAGATGGCCCTGCTTGATCTGTAGAAAAGGCATCAGTAGAAACTCCATAAGATGTACCCAGTGTAAGCTATGGACACAGCAATATCAAAGGAAGGCTAACTGGGAAGCTAGTGGCAAATGTTCAGGAGCAATAAACACTGAAAATGTGCAGAAAACAGCTTCCATCATATTCCAGGGGAAAAAACTAGAAGTAGTTGATAGGCTCTGTTACCTAGGTAACCAAGTCAGTAGTAGGGGTTGATGCTCTGAAAGTGTAGCTGCTAGAATAAGAATAGCCTGGACAAAGTTTAGAGAGCTCCTGTCTCTGCTGGCGACAAAGGGCCTCTCGCTCAGAGTAAAAGGTAGACTGTATGACGCATGTGTGTGAACAACCATGCTACATGGCAGTGAAACATGGGCCATGACTGCTGAGGACATGCATAAGCTTGCAAGGAATGAAGCCAGTATGGTCCGATGGATGTGTAATGTCAGTGTGCATACTCGACAGAGTGTAAATGCCCTTAGAGAAAAGATGGAGTTAAGAAGCATCAGATGTGGTGAGCAAGACAGACAACTGCACTGGTATGGTCATGTGTTGTGAATGGATGAGAGCAGCTGTGTGAAAAAGTGTCACACCCTAGCAGTAGATGGAACCTGTGGAAGGGGTAGACCCAGGAAGACCTGGGATGTGGTGGTGAAGCATGATCTTCAAACATTGGGCCTCACTGAGGTAATGACAGATGACCAAGACCTTTGGAGATATGCTGTGCTTGAGAAGACCCGGCAAGCCAAGTGAGACCATAACCATGGCCTGAGCCATTTAAGAGTGCTATTCAATCATTGGGCAATAAACTGCACTTGCAAAGACCTGTTGAGGCAAGTGAAATCATTGTCATAGCTGATGACAGTACCGCCTGATTGGCACCAGTGCCAGTGGCACGTTAAAAGCACCATTTGAGCATGATTGCTGCCAATGCCGCCTGACTGGGTCCCCTGCCAGTGGTGTGTAAAAAGCACCATTCAAGCATGATCATTGCCAGTGTTGCCTGACTGGCTCCTCTGTCAGTGGCATGTGAAAAACAAAATTTGAGTGTGATCAATGACAGTACTACCTGACTGACCATGCCGGTGGCATGTAAAAAGCACCTACTACACTTTCAGAGTGGTTGGCGTTAGGAAGGGTATCCAGCTGTAGAAATTCTGCTAGATCAGATTGGAGCCTGGTGCAGCCTTCTGGCTTGCCAGCCATCAGTCAAACCATCCAACCCATGCCAGTACGGAAAGTGGATGTTAAACAATGATGATGATATATACATAGTAACCCTTTCAGCAAGCATATATATATATATATATATATATATATTGATTCAGATGAATATGGTACTTAAATTGAGGCACCAGAATTTAGTACGGTATTATCCATACAATTTCAAATTAAGGAATAAGGGGATTAAAATCAAAATAAACATATCCTTGTTGCTTATTTTGATTATATACATATATATATATATATACACACACACACACACACACACACACACACACACACAGAGTAAACCTTTCAATAAGCATATATATATAGTAACCCTTTCAGCAAGCATGTGTGTGTGTGTGTGTGTGTGTAAATAAATAAATAAATAGTAATGCTTTCAGCAAGCAACTACAGAAAAATTAAATTAACTATAAATAAAAATCAAAGTAAATCCGTTAAATCTTCCAATATTTAAAATTGTATTTATTTAATATATGATAAAATATATATAAATTGTAATTTAATTTAGAAAGAATTATGATTAAGAAATCCAACCATTTTTAAAATAGTGAAAATGTCATTAAAATATCTAATTATTTCTTCAAAAATTAAGTAGCTAAACAGCAAAACTGAGTAGTACTTAAAATTCACCATCATCATCATAAAATCTGAATCATATATTTTGCTATGTTGACAGGAGTTAGACATGTCTCAATTCTGCATCATACTTGAAGAAGCTTTGGATGAGGATAGCAAGCTGGTATTGTTATTGTTTCTATCCTTAACTACTATCATAGAGAACAGACTGAGTATATTCATCATGATGTCAAGCACTAAGATGGTGAAGATGATGGTGAGGGTAGTGATGGTGATGATGATGTGATGGTGGTGATGGCAGTGATAATGATGATGACAGCTACAGCAAGCTTAATGTTTAATAATAACTACCATACAATTGACAAATATCTGTTTTACTTCCTGAACTGGAAATAAATGTCACTCCCATCTTGGAATGGAATTGTTAGTAACAGAAAAAGCATCCACTTGCACTATAAAAATAAATAACATGAACAACTACCAGTCATATGCAAATGCAAATATTTGCAATGTTGCACCAGTTTATCTATACTAGAATGAATGGTAACATTGATATAAAATTATAAAATTAGATAAAAACAATAACTTTCATATGCAAATAAGTTCATTATAATGATCAAAGGATAAAGAAAGTAGTTTCACACATGAAAGTCAGCAGTATAGTTTGTTTTTTGTTTTTGCTTTTTCTTCCTAGTTTTAAAAGAATGTATATCATTTCATCTAGCTAATATTGTAGTTATAGGTTATTTATTGCATTGCTGTTATCAATATTCATTTCAAATTTTTACTACTTTATATTCAGAAGAAAAGCACAGTTAAATATTTCAAAGAAATCACATTTCAAACTAGTTTTAGGAATCCAATCATTATTCAATACATGTACCAATGTCTGTATATAGTCATTTCAAAAGTTCAGAACATTTTTTTCTTTCAATGATAAATTCTTTTTTTCTCAAGAGTCATCATCATTCAATGTCCATTTTCCAGGTCAGATAGTTTGACAAGAGTCAGGCAAGCTGCAGGATCACATTAAGTTCCAATGTCAGCTTTGACATAGTTTCTATGGCTGAATACTCTTCCTAATGCCAACCAATTTACAGAGTGTACTGGGTACTCTTTTTTCTTTACCACCAGCACTGGTGAGGACACCAATTAACTTGCAAGGTGAGAAAAGAACAAGATAAAAGAAAAGGGGAAAGTCCCTTCAACTAAGTGGGAGGAAGTATTTGATGGGGGGGGGGCAGTGATTTTACACCAGACATTAAGAAGCTAAAGTATAATAGAAGGACAAGCACAAGTGTCTTGCTAAAGAGGGGATACATGACTATCCACCTCACTGTATCATATAAGGGTGGGAGTAGCTTGAAGGAAGGTAAGATAGTGGTGATGAGATGCCAAATTATCTCCAGATATAAGGTGAGTATAAGAGAGGATATAGACAGTGAATCAAGGAGAGAGGGGACAGTTTCATAAGAGTCTGAGGAAAAGTGAGAGTAACACATGGTTAGAGATAGAGACAGATGTGAAAGTAGTGAGTGATAAACAAGGGTGCAGATGATGGGAAACACCATCTCTATGATATGAGAAATAGAATTGGTTAAGAAAGAAGAATAGATCAGAAAGTAAGGAAATGATGTCCAAGACGTAGGAATGGCAGGGAGGGAGATGTAGAAGGACATAAGGATGACTATAGTAAGTGGGATGCGATAGCCATTATGAGAGTTGCCTAATATAAATGGAAAAGTATACAACCAGTGAATGTGGGTTTATTCTAACTCACAGAAACTTGATATTAAAGCAAGTTGGATGAAATCTCTTTTTACACAAGCCTTAAAATGTTTCTAAGTTAGAAACTTAGGAGTGTTTAATATAACCTATTTGGCACAGTAACTGATAGGATTAGAAGTATAGGCAATCACTTCAAAATGATCGTAGCCTAACAAGCAGAGAACTGATGATCATAGATATGCCTTTTAGCAACTCCATATTATTTGTTCCTGGTAACAGCACTAACTTTTTAGTAGCTGAAGATATCTTAAATCTTCTCAGATGTATAAGAATATAAGATAAGATACTTTTTGGAATTTATAAACTCTTTCATTTATCTAATTAATCTAAAAGGTCAATAGACAAATCATTCGTTTCCAAAATTTTATAATTGGTACATACAATCACTTCCTTCATTGTCATTCTTTTGTGCAAGTATGTTATAGACACAGACACAACCGTGTGTTTAATAAACTTACTTTGCAATCATGTGGTTTTGGAATTCACACACACATTAAAAACAGAGAATGAGCAAGCCAAACATATGGTATCACTTTAGAGCATTTAATTTATCATTTAAACATATTGCAGAGTAGTTACAGTAAATATGTAAAGTCTCTAAAAATGTTACTGAGTAAAGATTTTCACATAAGTTAACTATTCCATCATTAGAGAGAGAGAGAGAGAGAGAGAGAGAGATAAATAAAGAATATCTTTCAAAGATATTAGTAGATACCAGTTTGCTGCAGAACCAAGGAATGTCCAAAATAAAGGATAATAGTGGCTGGTAGTTTCAGATTGAAGGATTTAAGGAATCCTTAGTAAAAGGTAATGTTAGTTAGCAGTTCCATTGTTGAAGTATCAAGAAAAATCGATGGTAAAAGATGATAGATGTTACTAGTTCCATCTTTGAAGAGAAATGGAGTAGACGTGAATGGAAGGCCTTCAAAGAGTACAGGACAGGGTGAAGGAAGAGTAGTAAATGCAGGAGAGAGAGTTAATAGACACTAACTGATATAGTGAGGGCATACATAACACAGGAGTTAAGGGGATGTGTATACTCATACACACATATATACACACATGCATACACATATACATACACACACATGTACCCATACACACACATGTAGATAGATATATGCCTGTACATAAACACATATACACACATACCTATGCACATACAAATGTGCATATATATATGCATACCTACATAAATGTTGTGTGTGTATATAGATATATGTATACACACACGTACAATAGAAGAAGAGGGAACATGATGCGAAGGGAATGAGAGGTTCACCAACATGGAATGAAGAAGGCCAGGTGTATAAAATCAAGAGCCTTACTATATTGTCAATGATCAGTGTGGGCTAGGATTATTGATAGCCAGAGGATGTACCAAGAGCCTTTTGGACAATAGCCTTTCACCACAGTGAATCAGATAGGGTAAGCTATTAGGGAAGAGGTAAACATCAACTGGTTATAATGATGTTTGCTTTAGCTGTATGAAATATTACAATATTATTGAAAGAAGTATAAAATACTGAAATATTACTGAAAGACGTTTATATTACTATATGTTTTGTTTGTTCAACTTCTATTTCTTATATATATTTATCTGCTCAATGTTGAACCACTGTGATAGTCAGCTTCAATACCACCATTTTTTTAGTTGCAAGTCAAGCAGGAGTTTTAGTGGTAAACCAAACCAAGCACTTGTTCTACATACATATTACATTATGGCATTAGATGAAAAGTTTTTATATGTACTACACACACACACACATACATGTATGTGTGTATGTGTGTGGGGGGTGTTATTGCTCCACTCTACCATTGCTTGACAACTAGTGTTAGTTGTTTACATCCCGATAACTTAGCAGTTCAGCAAAGTAGACTGATAGAATAAGTACCAGATTTTAAAAAATAAGTGCTAGCTGGATCTGTTCAGCTACACCCTTCAGAGCAGTGCCCAGCATGGCCACAATTAAATGACTGAAACAAGTAAAGAATAAAAAATATTTTGTTTGAGAACCTGTAATCCTTTCACTACCAAAATACTTGAAGTAACTCCTGATCTCATGTTATCAACCCATCTAAATCAATGCCCATTAAAGTTCACATATTTAAAATTGAAATCTTATTATATCATTGTAATATGCAAGGCTTCAGTAGATAACACTATTACAGTTTCATGTGAGAATCTATTTTCAACCTTTTTGATACAACCTGCCTGAAACCTTTTGGTTCTATAATACAAATTACCCGTTTCAAAGTGATCTAAATTACAACCTTCCATCAAAATTTCATGTTAATTTATGTCCTGAACACTAGCTTAATGATGGAAGTTATTTTAATAAATCCATAATTATCATAATTAATTGAAAGAAAGAGAATGTATTTCAACAGAAATATTCTAACAAAAATGTTAAAGATACATTCTAATTAGTAATTTTTAAAAAATAAAAGGAAATTTAATAATACATCTAGGAAACTTGCTAGAACAAAGTCAATACTGATAGATAAATTCTATAATTTAGATGACATGAATAGAGTTGAAAGTGAAGCTAGTGAGGTGTGTAATGACTGAGGTAAAGTGTAGCAAAAGCAATTTAAGGAACTATTAGCCTTGGCAAGAGAGAAAGGTTTCTAGCTCTTCTGGAAATTTGAACATATGAAATATTCATACAATGTTGACAGTAAATGCAGATGATATGCAGTGATTATAGAAGACTAACTTAATGATAGGCATAATATTTTGTTTCAGTAAAGATAAGATGTAATTTTGAAAAGATAAATCAAATGAGTTCCAAAAGCATCGACTGAGACAGAACACACTTAGGCATGGACATGTAATGTAAGTTAACAAATGAAAAAGTGTTAAGAGTTTGTGATGAGATAATCTCATGATAGAGTGGACTAAGGAAGACTCAGTAGTTTCAAGCTTAAAAGATGGCATATAATCACGATGCAGAAGATGAAGTTGCAGGCTTAAAATGAAAATTACATACAATCAAAGTATGTGGAAAAGATAATGCCAGATCAAGATATATATATCGATTTATTTTTCAGTTCATCAGTAGAGGAAGACCAGTACATATGAGCTTTTTACAGTGCCTCTGAGACTGATGAGGGTAAAAAAGGGGGGAACAATTGAGCAAATTTGGCTGTGCAATTGAATAATTTAAGATTCCACTGTATGCCAACTTGGGTGAGTATCTTCTACTCTAGCCTCAGGTCAACCAATGCCTTGAGTGGAATTCAGTAGATGGAAACAATGAGGAAGCCAGCTATGTGCACACACACACACACACACACACACACACCAATGAGAAAATCCAACAAACTGCTTTGGAATGAAAATATGTGGTATTTTTCCACCAGAATTACACATTGACTCTTGTCATCCTTAACATCAGAAACGCACTGAACTATTGACAGGATTGTTGGAAACCTGTAACTAGCACATACCTAGCCTGAATGCTAAAACCCCACTTACTAAAGGCTAGGTGGTGATGTGAAACTAGGCAACAGACAGAGTTTATCACCCAGACAATGTAGTATTGAGTTAAATATATGAAATGTAACAACTGTATAAAGCAAATTTAACAAAACTATG
This sequence comes from Octopus sinensis, assembly GCF_006345805.1. Lineage (NCBI taxonomy): Eukaryota > Metazoa > Mollusca > Cephalopoda > Octopoda > Octopodidae > Octopus > Octopus sinensis. The sequence continues at coordinate 13,070,557 of NC_043015.1, read as the reverse complement.
AACAATAAAGCAATGGTGATATATTTTATTGTTATAAGTCTCTTTATCAAAGTCTGTTGCTTTTATTCCAAGCTCTTAAAGTGAAAGATCAGAATGATAAATTGCCACAAGAGACAAATTTGACAGGGAAGAGTCAGAAAATTAAATCATAAAAATTTTATTTAACAATATCTTTTAACAGATTAACATCCATTTCATCTGTGGTAACATTAGCTGTTCTCCAAATTCAGATATATGTATGAATTCTAACTAATAACTATTATAACTCAACATGAAGAAAAAAGAAGACAAAAAATACATTGTTAAAGAAATAACGTTTGTTTTTCTATTAAAGAGGATTTAAATTCAAGACTGCAAGCTAACAATGCAATTATCAATCATACAGCACCATGTCTGCCTACATTTATCCCATCTTGATATCCATGTACAGTAGGATGGAAAGCGCCACAAAGAATTAAGATTGCCAGTTAAAGTACAACAAAAGCAGCAGAAGACGCAAAACACTTAACCTTCAGGATTGGACAAACACACAATTCTGTCATCTAAACTTTCATTCAAAAGATGACAAAACTTCAAAAATAAAATATGAATGACAAAAGGTGACAAGAGACTTGGGGGTTTTTTTTAATGTAAGTTATATGATAATGCAAGATGTATTTTTTTACATGAAAGATAATACATCATCAGCCATTCTTTTCTTTTTCAGAAGCAATTACAAAAGTGAATGAGTGAAATGTATGCCATTTCTTCCCCCTAAATTTAGAAAACTTGTAAACGAAATTGAATATCAATTTTACTGATATTATAGTATTATGAAGAGTGAGAAATCAATAACGAAACAATAAGATTAATCTATTATTAATGAAGGAAACTTTTAAATTAAAATAGAAATTGAAATTTTCCTAATGAGTTTATTTTTTACTTCTCCCTTAATCATGCACCTAATTAATTAGAATATGCTTCTGAAACCTTTGAATGGTTGATTTCTTGCAAAGATAAAGTACATTGAAAATGCTGTTCATTTTGAAGTTTAGAGCTTTTGGTTCAGATCTCACCTCGTAAGTTTTTCATCTCTCCAGGAGCAATTTAAAGACTAACGAGAGAAAGAGAAGCAACTCAGGTGACTAAAACATTTTCCAAAATGTGCAGCAAAAAATGACAACAGAGCAAGTTCAGACCAGCAGTAAAGATTATATTTTATCAATCAATTCTTTCTAATTTTGGCACAAGGCAAGCAACTTTAAGGGGGAGAGCATATCAAATATATTGATGCCAGTACTTGACCACAACTTATTTTATCAACCCCCAAAATATTTGAAAGGCAAAGTTGACCTTGGTGGAATTTTAACTCAGAATGGAAAAAATTGAAAGAATCTCTGCTAAGCATTTTAACGAATGCCTTAACAATTCAGACAGCCCACCACTTTCAATCAATCATATTGGTTTCAAATTTAGGAACAAGGCCAGCAAGGAGGGGAGGGGGTAACTAAATTACATCAACCCTAGTGTTCAACTGGTATTTCTTTGATTGACCCCAAAAGGATGAAACACAAAGTGGACCTCAGTGGAATTTGAACTCAGAGCATAAAGACAGACAAAATGCTGCTCAGTATTTTTTCTGGTATTCTAGCAACTCTGCCAGCTTGCCATCTTGAATCAATCATATCTTATAACATTACTGCTTGTCATTCTATTACTTATCCCATCAGTAATGCTTTCACATGATTAGAGAAAAAGAGGGAGAGAGAAGTGGGAGAGAGAAGCATCCATGATGTGAAGTAAAGGGCATGTAATTGTAATGCTTTCATGTAATTAGTTGAAGGGAAAGAGACGAGAAAGAAAAAGGAGAGGAAGATAAGGTGGAGAGTGAAACAGAAAGCGGGAGAAAGATAGAGAGATAGAGAGGGAGAGAGAGTGGTGATGGTGTGGTGATTGGATTGTGAAAAGTGTATTTTTTTTTTAATTGAACTAAGTTTTTTATATCCTATCACTTAACGTATACACATAAGGGCAATTCTGTGAAATTTTTATGCTTATTTACATGGCAGATATAATGCAATTTAACTAAAGGTTGTATCATATGTACAGGATACTTTTTTTATGGGAAAAAATGGAAAAATAAAAGTGAATATTTATTTTATAAGCCTATAAAATTGTGCATAAAGTATATAAAGTGTATTAAGTTATCATTGTATTCCAATTTCTTTCACTTTTCAGTGAGTAACAGATGAGTGACTATCTTCTGATACAGACACAACAAGGTTATACTTTCAGGTTTTTTGGATAAAGTTTTCAGAAATAACCCAATAGGTTTACCATGAAATATTCACGGGTCTTGCTAGTTAATAATTAATATAGCTAATGAAGTAGTGTGACTCAAAGAAGCATTTCCATTCAACCAATTTTCAAAATAGTTTGGGTGGTCTGTAGGATTAAATGGATTATAAGAAGCTCAACCAGGTCACTCTTTTAAACATGCAAGATATATAACTGTTAAAGTCTATCCTTGAAAATTCATTATTAATTTATAAATTACCTCACTACCAAGCTTATCACAGTCTGTGGCCTGGCATGAATTTTAAAGGATTCTAAATTTGTTAATTTTACAAGCTATCAAAAGAATTCTTCCTCATCCCTCAGTCTCTGCTTAGAAATACTTCAATGATAAATACATTTATTAGCCACACCCCCCAAAGGAGCTTTGCACCAAGTTGAGATTCACAATTCTATCAAAAAGAAATGAGATTCTCAATTCTATCAATACTTTTCATTTTAATGAGTTTAAGGATTAAGGATGATCTTAAAAACATCTGATCCATTTGCTTGCATCAAAATAAACTGGACTTAAATTTTCCAAAGATTAGAATGCTTTGTATGCTGTCAAGAAACCCATTAAGTTTTAAGAAAGAGCTTAATCAATACAAGTTATTAAAAGTACTTTCTTTTATGCAAAAAAAAATTCTATTCATGAGATAATTCAACAGTCGTTATATTTATGGATGGACATTTTAATGTAATTTTAAGCTTCTTCACATAATGAAAAAGGTTTGTATTGCCCTTCAATAAATAAAATCATTCTATTGATTTCTGAGTAATCCAACCAAAAAGCTGATAAAACTCAATAGTCAGCTTTGTGCGTAAATGCTAGACAGAAATGGGAATCAGATATATTATTTGATTAAATGTTGTGGTTAGTCTGAACACATGAGATTAAAATGCAGTCTGTCACTGTCATATATTTTCCCTTTTATAATAAAGATGAAAGCACTTTAATTTCTTGCTATTGTTTATATGTTGAGCTACTACTTTTAATTAAATCTGTGTAATGAGCTAATCTACTTCAACAGTTTTTAGTTGGTTATACAATAATTTTAAGTCATTCACAGCCTTGATGATCCATTGATAAATTCCTTTTCTCAAATGAAAAATTTTCTTAACAATGCATCTCAGCAAAATCTACAGAAGACATTTTTGCATGTTCATCTATCACATTGGTATAACCAATAAATATTACTATTCTTGTCATAGTATGTGTTTGTATATTATACTTAGAAGGGAATCAGTAAGTGGAAACATTTCCGTTTGAAAAAAAAAACTGTTTTCCAGGACAGAACAGTTAAGTTTCCTGAGCAAAAAGTGAAATTATACATTCATTTATCTTTTGTATAATAGATCTAGTATTTTTCAATAACTGCTCAGATGCATCATTAGGAAAGGTACAATACCACCAACTCAAAAGTTTGTGTGTATTGAGTACCAATAACTCATTTCTTTTTGCACAAGTCCACACTGATTCAAAATGCTTTTGCTTCTCTGAATGCCATATAGTGTCTAACCAGCATGCCACTATCCACTATCACTAAATATTTTTATTCCATAGTAATTTCTCTTTTCTAGTAATATACTTACTTATTTGATAATTTTACTTTCAAGGAAAATCCTTTTTTCTTTTTTTTTGCAAAAGAAAACACTTTTACCTTCACTTTTGACAAGGTAAACACTTTTGCATTCATGTGGTAGCAGAAAGTAAGACAGTATTCTAGTTATTTATCTTTTATTAACCTTTTGTTCTGATGCAAGAAGACTTAGGAAAAATTTGGTGTACCTATGATACACATTAGAATGAGCAAGTTGCAACTGAATCATACATCATAAAATTGACAGATTCTATCCTCCTTTTCATGGTTTACAATTCAGAAATGAGATTAGATTATTGCCATAATGATGAAATACAACTTCCCCCTCTGCAGTTTTATTTTGAGGGAGTAAAGCTATTCTTTGATTCAACTGAGTTACCCAACAATCTTAGGAAAAATATCTGAAATTAAAACTACAACTTACTTTTCCTGCAAAATATTACTCAACTGAAAGATAAGAATCTGGTTTCTAAATTCAAAGAATAATTACCATTCTATTCTATGCCCAGTAAAAACCTAACTTTATATTATTGATGTGAATGAAGCTTTAAGATAGCAGATAGAAATACCTTAAGATTCAGAATGTTTGTCTTATGTAATGAATACAATACAAGAAATTATGATTTGTACAACCCACATACTGAACCATATAAAAGCATGCAATTCATACAGCTACTAAAACATATACTCTTTTACTCTTCTACTTGTTTCAGTCATTTGACTGTGGCCATGCTGGAGCACCACCTTTAGTCGAGGAAATCAACCCCAGGACTTATTCTTTGTAAGCCTAGTACTTATTCTATCGATCTCTTTTGCCGAACCGCTAAGTTACGGGGACGTAAACACACCTGCATCAGTTGTCAAGCGATGTTGGGTGGGGAGAAAACACAGACACATAAACACACACACACACATATATATATATATACATATACATATATACAACAGGCTTCTTTCAGTTTCCATCTACCAAATCCACCCAAAAGGCTTTGGTCGGCCCGAGGCTATAGTAGAAGACACTTGCCCAAGGTGCCACACAGTGGGACTGAACCCAGAACCATGTGGTTGGTAAGGAAGCTACTTACCATACAGCCACTCCTGTGCCTATGTGCAGTTAGTAAAAATACAATTCCCCATACTGCACTTAAGATGAGGTTCTAAAATCAGGCAATAAAATTTTCTTACAAACAATGAAATCACCACTGTATATATTGATGAACGTGGAACCCCTTCAGAAAATAGAGACATTGTAATTCGACCAAGAAATGCCCCACCAACAAAGAACTCATATTTACCTAGATATTTTAACTCAAAATCTTGCCCTCTTTTATTTCCCAATGTGAGATTGGCTGGCACAATGATATGCAGTATACTGAAACGCATACTCATGTGGCTATGCAAGAGTTCTGTAATTTCATTACATGCAGAAAGGCTTCAAAGTTATTCAAAGATCAGGAAAGCTTTTTCAACAATATTTAATCGATGCAAAGAGTGCCATTTCCAGTTTGTAAGAAAAAACTAATTGCAGCTTCAAGTCAAACAATACAATGATTGATCATCATGTAGCTAAAGAAGACCAAGTTTCATTATAAAGCAGCAAGCTGGCAGAAGTATGAGCACATTGAACAAAATGCCTAGCAGTATTTCTTTCACCTTATTACATTCTGAGTTCAAATTCTGCCAGGGTCAACTTTAGTTTTCATCCTTCAGGGAAGGGGTGGGGTGACAAAATAAGTACTAGCCAAGTAATTAATTTGCCCCTCAATATAAATTAACTTGCTCTTCCTCTCAAAATTGCTAGCCTTGTGCCAAAATAAAAGAATTATAAAGGCAATACTACATGTTATCTATATTCTAATTTTAAATATCCTCAACCCATTATGTAACTCCTATCATAAAATTGTTTTAGCATAATGAAACAAAATTAAGAACATATACAAATATTTCTAAGTGTTATAAGTAGAAAATTTATAAAATGAAAATTCCACAAGTATTTTAAAAGTCTAAAATAATATAACATTTTTCTGTAAGAAATTTGATAGAAAATATAATAGTTTTGTTGTCTGCAGCATGGCGAGCTACATATGCTGTGTACACAGTCCAGTGCACAAAGTGAAACAAATATTATACACCATTATTTAGCCATTATACCTCCAGATAAAAGAACATCTCCACATTATCCAAGAAATACCTTGACAAATGCAGGAACAAGGCCATAAACTATAGTCTCAGAAGCTCAACCATCAGTACCGACCTTAAATTGTATGAGATACTGCAGTTATTATAGTCACTATGACTGAAGTATTTGAATATGCATCAGTGTCTAAAGACACAATCTACAAGCTCCAGATTTTACATCTCTCACAAATGGTCTTTTGACCACTACCTCTACACAGAACTGGTATGTCAAGATAACAGACTTATTCTTCTTGATATTTTAGCAGTTTTGAAAAGGTGTTTTGTTTACCCGAAATATCTAATTAAATATTTCTAAGGTAACATTTCATTATTTTCACTGATGTTATTGTTATTAACTGTTTGAGCTGCATTACTGTAGCTTTCTATAACACACCAAGTTTTACTGAAATTTAATTTTTACAACTGTATTACAACTGATATTTTCTTTTTAGTATTCTAGTGTAATCATATGGTTTTAGGCCTTTTGAACAATACAGAAATGAAAACAATGAAGAGGCAAATATCAAATATTTAATTAAATTCACTAAGTCACAAAACACTATATTTGGTTAAAAGTCAGAGAGATTGGACAATAATACTCCAAAAGCAAGATTCAAGTTCACTATGAAGGAGAATATGGTGGTTTCTTAAAGTGAAGTAGTAGAAATTACAGTGCAAGTTGTTTAAAGAAATGTATATCAAACTAGATAAGAGATAATTCAAGGGAACATTCCAATATTTAAAAGATTAGAAAAAGAAAGCAATTCAAAAGTATTCACTTTATACGGAAAGAAGTTAAAAATAGTAACTGAAATAACTTACTGATGACATTTCTAAATCTTTAACATTTTCAATGATATTCTCTTCTTCTTCTTATTATTATTATTATTAACCACGATAAAGGCAGTGAGCTAGCCGAATCGTTAGTATGCTGGGTAAAATGCTGACATTCTGAGTTCAAATTCCACCAAGGTCGACTTCACCTTTCATCCTTTCAATTAATTAAGTATCAGTGGAACACTGGGGTTCATGAAATCAACTAATCCTCTCCCAAAAAAATTTCAGGCCTTGTGCCTTTAGGAGAAAGGATTATTAAACAAAAAAAGATTTGCATAATAGACCTTAATATTCTCATGACTACATCTTTCATGTATGACAGACTGCAGCATTTCCAACAGGTTACAAGTTATCAATATTTTACCTATAGAATCCAACAAATTTATATAAACTATCTAAGGAAATGAGGGAATAATTAAGAAACTCATAATTAGCCAAACACACAAATTATTGATATTTTCCCTTGTATACAGGGAGTAACCATAGAAAATCTAACAAGGCCAATGAAATTTAAAAGCAAGTCTAACTGGATGCACTGATATTTTGCAGTATTGATGAAATGCAAGATTTCCTTGTTTTGGTACTGCAGATATGCAACGAACATATATCAATAGTTTAGATATGAAGAGTTTCAGCAAGAGCAGTGTCATTATCCTAGATATCAAAAATGCTTCCATCCGTGTTTAGCACAAGTACCACCAACTTAAGTCATCACCTACAAGTCATCTCAGTATATTCCAATGCAATATGCCAAAAACAAAAAAATCCATATTCAACTCTATAAACTATTGTACATCAGAATTCATCCTTTTATATTTTTCTTTACCTACATTACTGATCTTCTTGGTATTAATTGAGCAGGATTAACTAATTAGTTAGTTAATTCTGCACAAATAATACCATTCTTCACTCATCTCAAGCCTTTCATTCATGTTGTTCATTTACAATTTTGACATCTCATGTGAGATTTACATTATTTGAAAGTAAACCTTGAAAATATCTTCTAATTACAACCTAGTCAGGAGACCAAATTAAATATCGAGAAACTTGGAAAACCTAAAAATATGGTTTCAAAGCAAAGCTGTCTCCCCTGCAAGAGATACGAAACAGGATAAAGGAGAAAACAATAATCTATCAAACTTTTTCGATAAGCAAAGGTAAGATAGGTATTGTCACTACAGAACAGGTAGAAAAGGCACTGAAGCCAATTTGGAAAGATGTCATATACCTGGCAAGAGGCTCGATGTTTGGTGTAGTGGAGGTGAGATTTCAAGATGCAGTATCAGCAAGAAAACAGGTGGTGACAACTATCAGGAGTGAAGAAGTGGTGCTTTTGTCCACTTACCAAGGAATGAGAGCTACAAGAATCAGTGTCAAAGAGATCCCACCAGAAATTGATGTGGCCTGGATGGCAGGCGCTGTCCTCCTTGGAAATGAAGACAGCATAGTGGTTTTCCAGGCCACAAAAAAGGATAGTGTAAATTGGGACAGACACTGAACCTGATAGTACAAGGATTAAATGAGACTTTGGAAAAAAAATCACTGAGTCAATAATAATGGATGAAACAATAATGACAGTCAGGGTCAAAGGCAGAGTTCCACACTGCTTTAAATGTGGCCTGAAGGGCCACATTAGAGCAGACTGCACTACAAAGATCAAAAAAGCAGAAGAGAAACAAGCAAACAATATGGAGGGGGAAAAAGAAGAGAAACCAGAGAGTCCCAGAAAGGAAGAAACTAGAAAGGAGGAGGAAGTAGCAGAATCAGAGGATAAAGGGGAAAAGGCCACAGGAAGAAAGAGGAAGAAGACAAGTGATTTGAACTGAAAAACCCAAACCCACACCCTCTCAGACCCACTCTCCCCCTGCAGACACCAAGCCTATCCATTCCCATCCAACACAAAAACAAAAGAAATTGTCAAACATACACAAAGAAGTTCAAAACCCCTACTCCAAGTCAAAAAAAAAAAAGAAAAAGAGGTGTAAAGCCTACATATTATTTGGATATAATAATGAATTGTTAAATGAAGTGTGGTCATGGGACAACATGAAAGAAATTGCAACTGCTGGGTTTGATAATGCTACAAAGTTTCACAGGTGTGTGTTACTAACTAAAGAACAGGAGGAAATAATACATTTAAAGACAGTTATAGTTCTTGGGAGTTGGATTACGACTGGGATTTACTTCCAAGTTTCACAACTTACGACAGGCTATTGGAGGAAACGGGCTTTGATATATTAGAAGGATCAGGTTTTAAAAGGTAGAAAATGGGGCAGCTCGTAAGTGGGGGGAGTAGTTCCATTTCCATTTTCATTTTTCATTCATATTATCATAATTTAAATTTTTTTTATTGTTATATGTCCCTCATGTCTTGTATTGTCCCATCTATGTGCGCCCCTTGTGGGCAATAAAGAAACGAGTTCAGAGTTGAGTGAAGTTTGTGTTAGTTTGCAGTGAAGTTGGAAGGTGTCGGTTGGTTAGTTCACAAGGAATATTGATTGCTTGTTTATAAAGAGATTGTTATTTCATTACATTGTTGTTACTGTTGTCTGATTATTTTATTTATTGTACATAGCAATTATGTTACATCTGGTGATGAGGCTTTTGAAGCTCACATAGGTTATTTAACAATTTGTTCAGGATACAACTTGTTAAATAATAGAAGACCTATTAGCTTCCATAGTACAGTGGCAAAAGCAACAACAAGAGCAGCAACAGGAGTTGCAAAAGCAACTATTACAGCAACAACTACAATTATTGGAGCTATATTCAAAGAAGTCCAAAAATGATGTAAGTTCATTTACGCTAGATGGCGTTTCGGACTCAATAAATGAATTCAGTTATAACCCAGAGAATGGTATAACTTTTACATCATACTACAGAAGGTATGAGGAGATTTTTAAGCAAGATTGTAAATCATGGTTGGATGAACAAAAAATGAGATTGTTATTGTGAAAATTAGCTCCATTAGACCATGAACATTACTATAATTTCATATTGCCCAAAAACTCCAATGAAATTTGTTTTAAAAAAACAATAAATTTCTGTCCAACATATTCGGTGATAAACCTTCTCTATTTAACACTCAAATGGAGTGTTGGAATATAACAAAAAAAGAGAATGATGATTTTATCACAAACACAAGAACAGTTAACAGGATGTGTGAAAGTTTTAAACTCAAAGAACTTACACCTTAGATGTTCAAGTATCTTATTTCCATACAAGGCCTTACAGCAAGTAAAAATACAGAAATTTGGGCAAGCATTCTTTCTAAATTGGAACAAATGAACCAAGATATAACCTTACAGTCCATGGCAGAAGAATGCCAAAAGATGGTAAACTTGAAACACAATGTGGAAAAAAATTCAAGAAAAGGATTCCTCATAAATACAGATATGCTGATCAAAAAAGAGCACCCACATTATGGATATGAAGGCATACATTTCAGAAAAGATTGTCCATTTAAAAATCAAAACTATTACAGTTGAAAAAGAATTGGTCACATGAGTTCACACTGCAGAACAAAATTACGAAGGTCAAATGTTAAAAATCCTAGAGTGCTCTCAGCAGAAGCAAAAATCGACTCCCAAATAAGAAAATTCATACACGTAACAATAAATAGAATACATTTGGATACCTATGTTGAGAAAAACAGTGAAATCTGCTCATAGCATGACAGGCGACAAATTACATTTCATTGGTGAAATGTGGAGTAATTTCACATTTCGGGGGAAAACATGCAAGATGAAAGTCATCATTATTAAAAATGCAGCTGATCTGTTTGGTACCGACTGGTTAGAATTATTCAATTTATGGGACCTCCCCATAAATCTCTGTTGTAAAAACTTCAATGGTTGTTCCTCTAAAAATAATTTGTCTGAAGAGTTAAAGAGGAAATTTTAAATGTTTCTGCAAGTACTCTCGGACAAACTAGGTCTATGCACAAAGACTAAGGGCCCATGGTCCAGGATACATATCAACTACACTGGACCAGTGAACAGAACATACTATCTATTCATTGTGGATAGTATACAAAGTGGCCAGAGGTACACAAATGTAATAAACTCACAGCAAAGACAAAAATAAAGCTCTTACTCGAGTTATTTGCATGATATGGTATTCAAGATAATGGAACACAACTCACAAGATATGAATTAAGAAATTTCTGCAAAATACATACCATAAAGCACATCACTACCCTGCCCTACCATCCAAGGGCAAATGGGCAGGTGGAAAGATTTGTTGACATGCTCAAAAGACCTCTAAAAAAAGCTAGGAATGAGCTAGATAATTATGAGGCACTAATAAAATTTTTGAGAGTATATAGGATGCCAAATCCAAATACTAATTCAGGAAAGTCACCAGCAGAGTTAATGCTCATGCGTAAAATAAAATCGATCTTCTATAAATTATTGCCAGGAAAAAATACATATAAAGGAAAAACAAAAAATACATTTGAAGGAAATACAAGAAATATTACAAAACACTTCAGAGTAGGGGATAATGTTCATTTTAAAAATTACAAAAATGGTAAATAAGATTGAGAGGATAAGTGTGTAATCAAAAGATTAGGTAACATGATTTATTTAATTAAAGGACAATGTTAGGAACATAAGAGACATACAGAAGAATGAAGGGTAATACTAATGGAAGTCTTCTATGATAAGTTTGAAGTGCCAGCACCAAGAGATACTGAACTCCATAAAACTAGCTTCAGAAAACAAAAACAGACTGAATATCTGGAAGTAATACCTAAACAAAAAGATACTAAATTTTCAAAAAAAAAAAAAGAAAAAAACAAGAGTGTTTAGTACAACAAAAAGAAAAAGTGCTGTGTGCAACAAACAATACTACCTTAAAAGTTGGGCAACAATTAAGATACAACAGCCAACAAAAAAAGGGGGGAGATGTGCTGGAAAGAGAAAAAAGGAAGATAAAAGAATTTCCATTTTCTCACAGTAGTTGAAATCTCAAAATGCAAGATGTGATGAGAGTTACGGTGCCCTCTTGCAAGAGATAGACTGGTCTGAGTAAAGTATAAATAGTATCAATCCAAGTAGGTTCAGAATTCGGGGTTGAGTGAAGTTTGTGTTAGTTCGCAGTGGAGTCAGAAGGTGTCAGTTGGTTAGTTCACAAGGAATATTGATTGTTGGTTCATAACAATATTTGTTAGTTTGTTAAATTGTTGTTACTGTTGTCTGGTTATCTTATTTATTGCACATAATCATGTTACAACAGTTACACTCCTTAAACATAAACAACATAACTAAAACCCTGAAAGTGCAGCAAATGCAAGGCTTTACTACCTCTAATGGTTTTCCATGATGCCCACATATCTATAAGGAATAATATTTAGTTCCAGATAAGCCCTGATTGAACAGATCTAGGATCAGGGGGATACCACACTTGACCGACTCTTTTGTTCAGGCAAAGTAATCTAGGAATACATTAACCCACATGTCCTCTTAAAATTTGATTGTTCTCTCTAGAAAATTAAGTAACAATATAGAAGCTACTTCATTGGTTCAAGATGGTAGGCTTTATGACTTTAATGATGATTGGTATGATGACTGTAAGCTCTCATTTCCTCTTTTCATTTCCAGAAATTGCAACAAAGATGCAACAATGTCAAAAGCTACTGGTCATGATGATGTCAACTTTGTTGCGTTGTTTAATCCTTAATCAACTCGAATCTGTCGTTGCATGATATGCAGACAACTTTAGATAATACCTATATTCCTTATTTAAATGGTAGTGAGTAACATTCACAATTACTGATCCTCTACAAAACTATAGAAAAATTGACGTAAAAGTATTTGTTTATCTCTATGATTGCACCTCTGCTAGAGATAAAAAAAATAAACACTAGACTTCATCTAATAGTGTCAGCCAGCTGATTATCAATGTTTCTACAAAATATTTTTAACCGAATTACTTTTTTTTGTGTGTGTGAGGTGTTTGTTAATTAGCCTTGTACATAAATATGCAGTTCAAATATTTCCAAACAGTACATAATTAAAAAAAAGAAAAACAAGAGAGTGAGAGGGCAAGAAAGAGAATATTTGCCACATAATCAAACAAGGCAAAAAAAGCTCCAACAAAAGCAGAGCAACACTGCCACCACAATATCGATGAAAGCTTTCATGGGGATATTGACAACAGGAACAGTAATTGTGTGTCTGGTGCTAAATCAATTTGCTGTCCTGCAGGGAGGAAAAGCATTCGTATTGAAAAAGATAGAGACAAAATTTTATATGACCATTAAAAAGAAAGTAAAATCAAATAATCAGAACATTTCAGGAAATCCAACAACAATGACTATGCACACACAACAATTTCAGCTTATGAAACAAGAAGATATTGAATTTATGATTACATAGAAAATAATTAGGAAGATAATTGCAATGACAAATAACAGAGGATAATTTGTTATGAAGAAAAGATTTAAAAATGAATGAGATATGTCAATAGAAGACAATTTTCCTACTAATGGTTTCTTTTTATGTATTTTAAGTGGCTTTTGTTATATGAGTGTATGTCTTGAGAAATCCATTATACAAACTGCACAAATCTTTAACAGTCAGCCAAATGTTTAGAATATTAGTTCACAGTACATCAGTTTTCATTACATGGTAACACTGTCTAACAATAAGGCATTGGGACAGAGATTTCACAGCTCAGGAGTTATTGCTTACATCAACCACTTTATGCAGTCTACATTTTAAAAACGAAAAAAAAAAATCACTTGCTCAATGCTTTTATAAAAATCAGTTGAGACATGTAGTTATAAATTTCAGCTACTGAAGTTAGGAAGCTGCAACTAAATTGGGTACCAGTGAACATATCATTAAATATTGTACACGTTCAAAAGTTAATGGTATAACTGAAGTTCACTGGAGGAAAATACAGAATAAAATCCAAAGAATGATTTAGTAAAGACAAAAATATATTTTTATTTTATAGTTAATTCCTTTACTTGACAAACTATTTACAAATATTGTTAATATTATTTAATGCAGTAACCATTAAAAGATGATATTAATCAATGACTAATATTATTTTAGTAATTGTAGCAAGCAGAGAAGACAATTTCCACCTTATTAGACCAACTCAGCCAAGCATAAACTTCACCATTCTTGCCAAAGGAGTGATGAAACAAATTATGGTACTGATAATGTATAATGGCAGTAATAGGAGGTAATAGCTACACTAAATGACTTGGATATCATAATCTAGATGAGTAAATAATATTAAATGTTCTGTTTATAGAAAAGTAAGTGCTAGTTACATAATGCAAAAATTATTTCATTATATTTTATAATAATCACATGTAACCTCTATCAAGTAAATAAAAGGATATTGTTATCCTTTCATTAAGTAATAAAATAAATTAGTATACCATATGATAACTGGCTATTGAACAAACAGGTTCAGTAAGTAATAAAAAAAATAATAAATGGAAAGAAAACGAAGCAATGAGATGTTTGCAATAAACACTGCAAGTTGCAAATGGAATAACAGCCATAAATAACGAATTGGCTTTAAAAAGAGACCCTAATGTTTAATGGTTAGAGAATCCTACATGAATCCAATTTTTTGTTTGCTCCTTTGGTTAGAAGAATGCATTAGAAAAATCCGACATTTATTTTTTATTCACAGAAAATACAAATTCAGATTTTTTCTTTTTTTTTAACTATTTCCTATACCAATGGAAAATGTTTTCAATAAATAGAAATACCTGCAGTGAAACAGTGTTTAATTTATTAAACTTCTTGGATATAGAGAACAATTTCAAATTCTGCACAAACACAAGCCTCCTTGCCTCAAGCTAACAAATATTTTTCTCATTTTTCTTTTATCTGTATCATAACCTGTGAATAGAGTCAGATTCAGATTTCTAACAGTCACTGGTTCACAACATTACTCAGAGAAAATCAAAAAACACAAGGAACTTTGTAAAGCACAAGTTTTTTTCAGTTTTCTCAATGTTTATATAATTTGTCTATATGTCAGTGAAATATGTACACATATATATACACACACACACACACACACACACACACAAAACAAAATTATGTGCGTGTGTGTGAAAACCATTTGATTCAAATTCCTTGGTACTCTGATTTTCAAAGTGTGATGTTAATCCTCAAAGAATGTGTTGAGTGCTCTTCTTTCATTTGTCCACTCACTTGTGTGTGTGTGTGTGTGTGTGTGTAGCTGTCATCATCAACATCTTCATCGTTTAACGTCCGCTTTCCATGCTGGCATGGGTTGGACAGTTTGACTGAGGACTGGTGAGCCAGAGGCTGCACCTGGCTCAATCTGATCTGGCAAAGTTTCTACGGCTGGATGCCCTTCCTAATGCCAACCACTCCAAGAGTGTAGTGGGTGTTTTTTACATTCCACTGGCACAAGGGCCAGTCAGGCAGTTCTGGCAACGACCACGCTCAAAAGGTGTTTTTACATGCTACCAGCACAGAAGCCAGTCCATTATATAAAACAAAATAATAGCTGTGTTTTAAGAAATTTGCTTCCCAGCCACAAGATTCTGGATTCAGTTCCCTACTATAGCTCTTGGCCAACCAAAGTGAGGATTTGGCAAATGGAAACTGAAAGAAGTTGTTGTGTGTGTGTGTGTGTGTGTGTGTGTGTGCATGCGCACATGTATGCATGTCTTTATGTGTTTTCTACTATCTCTAAACAATCAATGTTGCTTATTTATGTCCCTATAACTTAGTAGTCTGGCAAAAAGAAACCAATAGAATAAGTACAGTGCTTAAAACAAAAATAAGTAATGGGGTTGATTTATACAACTAAAACCCTGTGAGGTGTTGCCCCAATATGGCCACAGCCCAATGAGTGAAACAATATAAATATATATATCATCACACAGAAATTGCTCTGATTTTATACCAGTTAGATTTACACTACTGACAATATCACAGCTCATTCATAGTGCCACCAATGCAATCTTCAATCACTGCCAACTGCCTTGGTTCTATGATAGTCTTGAAGAATATAAAATAAGACTATTTTGTTGTGGTAAGTTAGTGGAACAAACAAATGGAGAAGCTATTAACCTTAAGGGTAGAAGATGAACTAGAAAAACATTTCACGAAATCAATTTGTCATTTGTAAGAAGACAGCCTCTGTTTTTTATGTAATGAATGAGAAAGGTAAATATGAAACATATGCAAGAAGGGATGGTTTTCAGGCTCTGGGAGTCACACCAACTATTGTAGTGTTAAGGCAAAAAAACTGGTGAAGCAACATGTGCAGATATCAAAGCAGCTACAGTATTACTAGCAGAATCTGAAGCCATGAGGTAGAATGGTAAATATATTGAGAATGTTATTAACATAGCTGAGACATTAACATATTGAAAGGGAATAACTTCAGGGAGCTCTTTTGCCATCGAGGAGAAGTCTATATTGGCATTTAAAACTGCCAAGGATAAACTAATAGTTCTATTTGGTGGCAATGTTTAAGAAACTCTAAAATAGAAGCTGCTGTTTGGTCTACTTCTCTGAAACACTCCATGAACTGAAAGAGTACAATAAATTGCAATTGCCTGTCTATGAAGATCTGATCAATATGGTGTGGGTCGCATTGTATTTATTCTTAAGCTGGTACACAAATCAATTCTGTACTATTATGTACATCTAAATTAAGAATGATTTACCACACAAAACAATTATTCTGTTGAACAATGTTTGCGGCAATCCTAAAAAAATATTGTTGAAATTCAGACAAAGCTTAAAATAAATGTAGTTTACATACATCTAAGCACATCAGATGCACCAAGATGTTATAGTGACTCCATGGTATACTAAATATAAGAATCATTTAAAGAAAAGGTCAAAAGGTTAGGCACAAACCTTGATGACTGTAAAAGATTACTAGCAGTTATTTAGTACCTTAAATGCTTTCCATTTTACTGATATCACCTGCAAAATGGTCACTATAACTGCATTTAAATGCAGTTTGGAGGTCAGTTCTAGCCAAGTCAAAGAACAACTTTCAAAAATGAGGGGAAATGCAGAGTAGATTACTGAAGCCAAGAAGTTTCAAAATTTGCAAGAGAAGGAGCATTTGATGCTGCTAGAAAGTTTACATCTTAGAAATAATTGCTGAAAGGAAAGAAAACAGTCTACTGAAGAATTTAGGAGAGAACATCTGAATACACAAAGAGAGGTGAAAATCAAAGATAAACAAGTGTTGTGAAGATAACTTAAATAAGGTCTTGCTAACTTTTTTAAAAAATTAGAAATATTTGAATGATTGGACATATTCACATTCACTTCATAATCTAATGGACTGATTTTGAATCAATTTCATTTATGCAACTCCAGCATAAAATCAGGAAAAAAATACATGCACAAAATTGGCATCTGCACAGTTACTAAATTCCACTCAGATGTTGGTTAATCCAGGTCTATGGAAAACACTTGCCCAAAAATGTGTGCAGTCAGATCAATCTTGGAACCCTGTTATTACAAAGCAAACTTGATCACAAGACTATATCCTTAGTTACCTATTGTTTGTAAAGAGTGAATCAATTTATATTATCAAGATTTAAATATACAAAAGTAATTACATACAAAAAAAAAAAAGACTGTTTAATTGGCTGATTTGTTATTTCTTTGAAATAGCTTTAATTTACTTCAAACAGAAGTATACCTAAATCGTAAATACATAGTACGATGCAAAGCAGCAAGCATGATTAAATACATGGAGGTAACTTCAGTAATATAGAGCTGTGATAACATTGCAACAGACTAATTCAATATCAAAATAATAATTAGAGTGAACTTAAGAAAATAGTGTATCATTCTTTGTTCAAACCAGTTTAAAATTCTCCTCTAGGAAAGATATAAGGAAGCCAACTAGTTAAAATTGTGCTATGCGACAAGCTTTAGAAAAATTGGATAATATTTCTTGGAGATAATGAAATTAATAGAAATTTCATTAAGACAGAGCTTATGTCTTTGCTGCCATATTGTCGCTTAGAAATGTGAATTAGTTTTAAAATGACACACTGGTAATGACAGCAGCTTATTATTTTCGTCTTAGAAATGGTGAAGTTCGTTTTGTTAATTCTTTAGCAACAAGATCAGTTCAGCAAGGAAATTTTCTTAACTCTAATTTGGTGATAATTTGATTTTGTCAAATACATTTTACAAGCTGTACGACAAATGGGTTCAGCTTGTTCTCTTGATAGTTCTCATCTCAAATTTCACAAACATTTCCCTACAATATATTTCAACACACCTTAAAAAGTAATGTAACGAATGTAAAAAGCAATGTAAACACAGCCCTAGAGATATAGTCAGTAACATCAAAGTGATCAGGATATCTAATCACTCTACATGAGTGCATTCAATCTTTTAAAAAATTCTGACTTTGACAAGAAACTCAACTCAAAAGATAGAGTTGACTTGAACAAAATGATACTACTTTCATTACAATAAATGGAAAAAAGAAAACGTTTGCAAGCTTTGATTCATAAATATTGTCAAGATTTCTTACATCGGTACAAGGCTCTAATTTTCTAAGGGAGGGTTTAATAAATTAACTCAACATCAGTATATATCTGATGATTATTTTGTTGAAACCTGAGAAAAATGAAAAGACATAAGAAGCAAACAACTGCAAGCCATTTTCTTTGACATTACCATTTCTGTGCTCGTGTCTTAATGTACATTGAACAATAATGATGGTGAATTCAAGAGAAAGCCACAAGTGGAATTTGAATAAACAGATATGGATTCTTATTTATAAGTATCTTATCTTCCAGTAAAATCAGGCTACAAGATCTTTTCTAGTTCCACAGCAAGACAAAATCTTGATACGACATACTAAATCACTCACGTCCAATTAATCAGTTAATGACATTAATTGAAGAGTTGTAATTAACATAATCATCATTTACCGGCTGCTTTTCATACTAGCAAGGGTTAGACGGTTTGACTGAAAGCTGATAAGCCAGTGGAGCTGCACCAGGTTCCAGTCTAGTTTGGCAAGGTTTTTTTATTTTTTATATTTAACAAAATATTTAGCTTCAACAAAACAGCCTCCAAGAAGAGAAAAGTCAGTTTCTAAGTGAAACTATTTGGTCTTATGTCATTGAAGCTAAATATATAATATATGGAATGTGCTCTTTATATTAATCAGCTGGGTCTTCAATGGAATTATGAAAGGAATTCTGGATTTGTTTTTGTTTTTCCTGTTTATGCAGAATAGTATTACTCTTTCTTGACTTTACAAAGACCCCCACTCTAGACCAGTGAGATCTTGAAATTCTGTAATTTAATGCCTGCATAATGTGGACTGAAGTGTTTTTACAGGAGTAAAAATCTGAATAGGAAAAGTGAAGTAAAGTATTTAGTGTCAAGGTTCGGAGGACGATTCAACAGGGATGATAAGTGGAGGACGTTGGATGGGCTTGGACAGTGGGTAGTATGCACCTTACTAGTTTATAGGACCAAAATCCATTATCGTAATGACAGAAAAGTTTATATATTAATGGGTCTCTGCTGGGAAGCATCTTTCACAAATGCCTTCTAACAGTGACACTGCTAAAGGAAGAGAACATATCAGCAGCAATGTGACATGTATTCTACTCTAACATGGTGTCTGTCTGACAGTTGGTAAAAGTGAACTTCAAAACAACCAAGGTCTTATAAAAGTATAAGAAAGAAAAAGCAGGGATTTTGATATGACTCCCAGCACGAAAGGGGATTTCTAAACAAATTCATCATACATCCAATATATTTTCAAATGTTTTTTTTTTTCAAATTTTTACCACTTGTTTATGCCAATGAAAGTAACATTTCCTGAAAATGTCAACTTCTTACTTAATCCTAATCCTATTTTATGACCAATGAATGACTTGAACATTTTTCACAAAATATTTGCTCACCATAACAAAAGTGAGATCCTAAAACCAAAGTGCTACGTAAAAAGTACCCTGTACACTCTGTAAAGGAAGAGCATCCTGCTATAGAAACCCAGCCAAAATAGATTATAGATCCTGGTGTGTCCCTGGCTTTGCCAGTTCCTGTCAAGCTGTCCAACCCATGCCAGCATTAAATGTTGATGATAATTGATAATGTTGAATGTTTGGAGTTTTACAAATCTAATAACCATCAGATAGATATTTTGTACAAGCAATTTCCCTGAAAAGCACAAAAAATCAGTGTCTACATACCAAATAAGACAAAAGGGGAAAAAAAAAAAAAATCACTGAAACATGTTTTCATAGCAATTTTTGATGAAATTGCCAAGTTTAAAAGAAAATCCTTATTGTTAAAGAATGTTATGTCATAAAGCTCCAATTCATGAGTAAATACTCGTTTCCAACAGAAAACAGCATCAGTAATTAAGTAACAATTTTCAGGGTATCTCATTTTTAACGTAAATCACTCAATCTCAAATAGTGAATTATCAAAGTTAAATGAACATCAGCATCTGCTGGCAACTTCTGTAAGAATTGCTACTCATTTACAAAATCAAAATAATGTATATTCTATACCATCATTGTCATTTAATGTCCATTTTCCATGCTGGCATGGGTTGGACAGTTTGACAGGAGCTGGCAAGTCAGAAGACTGCATCAGGCCCACTGTTTGTTTTGTTATGATTTTTACAGCTGAATGTTCTTCCTAACATCAACCACCTTACAGAGTGGCCAGTGCATTTTATGTAGCACCAATCCCATGAATGTATGTAATGAAAACATTACATCAATTTGAAATTGATGTCATGTTTTCATTATCGATTAAATGGAGTCACTTGAAACAGCCGTATTGCACTGATACCTGGACATCCTTGTTACTTATTTGCTTTTTATTCACCTAACTTCGAGTTGCACGGACTATACCAAACTGGTTTGGTGCCTCAATTTAAGTACCAAATTCAACTGTTTCTTATTATATATATATATATATATATATATATATATATATATAGGCACAAGAGTGGCTGTGTGGTAAGTAGCTTACTAAACAACCACATGGTTCCGGGTTCAGTCCCACTGCGTGGCATCTTGGGCAAGTGTCTTCTGCTATAGCCTCGGGCCAACCAATGCCTTGTGAGTGGATTTGGTAGACGGAAACTGAAAGAAGCCTGTCGTATATATGTGTATATATATATATATATATATATGTATGTGTGTGTTTGTTCCCCTAGCATTGCTTGACAACCGATGCTGGTGTGTTTACGTCCTCGTCACATAGCGGTTCAGCAAAAAGAGACCGATAGAATAAGTACTGGGCTTACAAAAAGAATAAGTCCCGGGATCGAGTTGCTCAACTAAAGGCAGTGCTCCAGCATGGCCACAGTCAAATGACTGAAACAAGTAAAAGAGTATATATATATATAGTCCAGCCTATGCCAGCATGGAAAATGAATGTTACAACACACACACAATAAACTCCCTCCTGTCTAGCACCACAGGAACTGAAGGGTTGCCAGATAATTAAATTTTCCATATATCTGATCATTACATTTTAAATTACTCTAGTACCTTACACAACATTAAAATTTTATACAAACATCAGTATTCTGAGACTCCCTTTGGTCATGACTGACCATGAGATTGCACCTAGAAAGTTACCCTTCCAGGCACAAGTCCAGGCAAGGTTGTTTTATGGAAGACCAGCAGTCGCCCATGCATACCGGCCTCCCCTCTCCGTACCAGCAGTGTGACCCAAGGGAAAAGTAAAGGCCAATACAGCTTGGCCCTGTGACATCGCAACTCATTTCTGCAGCTGAGTGAACTGGAGCAACATGAAATAAAGTGTCTTGCTCAAGAACACAACACACAGCCTGGTTCGGGATTTGAACTCACAACCTCATGATTGTAAGCTTGACGCTCTAACCACTGAGCCATGTGACTTCGCAATATAGTAGAAATAAAAACATAATTTAAGTAAAGAACAAGTTGTATTAACCTAATAAAATACAAGTACTGTAAATGCTGCAGAATAAAATTGTGTACTGTATGAACTTTGAACAGCAACAATCCAGTTTAGATACAGTTGAAACTTGCTTTTATTGACAATTAATTAATAATATAGCACACATTGACTCTCTTTACTCTTTTACTCTTTTACCTGTTTCAGTCATTTGACTGCGGCCATGCTGGAGCACCACCTTTAATCGAGCAACTCGACCCCGGGACTTATTCTTTGTAAGCCTAGTACTTATTCTATCGGTCTCTTTTGCCGAACCGCTAAGTGACGGGGACATAAACACACCAGCATCGGTTGTCAATCAATGCTAGGGGGACAAACACAGACACACACACACACATATATATATATATACGACAGGCTTCTTTCAGTTTCCGTCTACCAAATCCACTCACAAGGCATTGGTCGGCCCGGGGCTATAGCAGAAGACACTTGCCCAAGATGCCACGCAGTGGGACTGAACCCGGAACCATGTGGTTGGTAAGCAAGCTACTTACCACACAGCCCTCTAACACATTTTTTTTTTTTTTGAGACCAATTGTTTGAGAGTTCTGATCATTTGAGTATGGATAAGAGGGAGTTACTATAAAAGGAAAACTATGAAAAAATTACAAATAAAGGCTGGTCAAGATTAACTGGAGGCAAATGCATTAAAATTTATGTATGATTTTATCTAATGTCTTTTTATCTTCTACTTGCTTTAAACAATAGATTGTGGCCATGCTGGGTCACTATCTTCAGTAGTTTAGTCAAACTGATGCCTGTACTTATTTCTTTTAAGTCAATTACTTTTGCCAAACTACAAAACAAACCAACACTGGTTGTCAAGCAGTGGTAGCAAACAAATACATGCACATCTATATATATGATGGGCTTCTTTCAGTTTCCATCAACCAATCCACTTACAAGGCTTTGGTTAACCCAGAACTTTTTTCAGAAGACACTTGCCCAAAATGCTGCACAGTGGGACTGAACCAAAGGTGGCCTGGTTGGGAAGCAAGCTTCTTAACCACACAGCTATGTTTGCATTTATGTAAAACTTTATGTACATAAAAACATTTTGTTCAGATGAGAGATGTGTATGTAATATATATGTATGCTTATAAGTATACAGAGATTTATCAAACCTTTCGTTTGCATTTCTCCTTCTTTTATTCAAGAGGGAAGGCAATGTCAGTGACCCTTTACAGGTTCCCCAAGACTGCCAGAAACAGAGAAGGTAATCTAAAACTAAGAACCTGCAGAATGCTGACAACAGTATCTGTTTAAGTGGTGGTGTTAAGATGACCGTGGCAGAATTTGAACTCAGACAGCATCTGGTTTAACATTCTTTTTTCTCTTTCTTTTTTACTTGTTTCAGTCATTTGACTGCGGCCATGCTGGAGCACTGCCTTTAGTCGAGCAAATCGACCCCGGGACTTATTCTTTGTAAGCCCAGTACTTATTCCATCGGTCTTTTTTGCCGAACCGCTAAGTGACGGGGACGTAAACACACCAGCGTCGGTTGTCAAGCAATGCTAGGGGGACAAACACAGACACACACACACATATATATATATATATACGACAGGCTTCTTTCAGTTTCCGTCTACCAAATCCACTCACATGGCATTGGTCGGCCCGGGGCTATAGCAGAAGACACTTGCCCCAAGATGCCACGCAGTGGGACTGAACCCGGAACCATGTGGTTGTTTAGCAAGCTACTTACCACACAGCCACTCCTGCGCCTATTCTCAGGAGTTCTATCAATCCATCACCCTGGATTGGTACTTTTATCTAATCCCAGGAGGATGAAGAGCAAAGTTGACTACAGTGAGACTTGAACATATAGTAGAGTCAGAAAAACAGTGGGGAGGTATTCTATCAGTCGACACTAACAACTCTGCCATGTGAATATACGTTTGTACACACACAAATACAAATCGATACAGGCATATATAATTTCTTCAAGACTAGTTCCATTTCCTTTGCTTTATAACTGAATACTTCGCCATAAATTGTTGGCGATGTTAAGGGACCGCCACATGCGCACACACATTTAAGGAAATATTTCCAAGACTAAGTTGACAGCTCCTATATTTATGATGTTTGATCGTACAGACAAACCTGAATATAAACATGATATGATAGTGTATGTCACTAAGTAGGATCCGCTTCAGAACAACTTCAAATGGATTAGCTTACTTTCTACTATGGATAAATACAATCTATTGACCGAAATTAACACAACACATTTTGAAATGTCAATGCGAAACAAAGAAAAAAAAAATGAAAGGGAAGAAAGAAAATACGATAGCAAAATGTATAAACGAATGTTGCTGACTGTTATGCACAACACACGAGTCTGTAATTTCGAAATCCTGTGCGTTACTTAATGCCCGAATGTAAACTTTCAATAGATTACATTTAAAAATGCAAATCAAAGGGGGACCCAAGCAACGATTGTTGGTTAGGGCCCTTTTTAACAAGGGGATATTGACAACAATATATATATTTATATATATACATATATATAATGAAAATAAAAGTGATAGACAGACGATTTTTAAGTTTTTATTGCCAACGTTTTACATCTTTTGTAGCACTCAAAAATCTTAATTGTATCATATTTGAATAAAGACAACTTTCTTCATAAATAGTTCTTTATTTTTCGCTTTCTAATTTAATCACACATGCTAAGTGCGGGAAGTACAAAACAGTTATCAAACAGTTGTGAAAACAATCAGGAAATAATCAAACATCGAAAAGTGAAGACCGATAACCAACATAACTTGATACATTGAAATAAAGTAACAGTGGGTAAAGTGAGTATACACGGTTTCAAATCAATGGATAAACCTTCAGTCAATTTCTTTTCTTTTTTTTTCTTCTTCTTCTTTTATTTTTCCAGTTTAAAATAATTTACAGGGGTAGATATTGAAATTTTATTTACGGTAGATGAAAGTGCAACACAATAAAAGAACCAGAAAATCAATAAAGAGTGACCTAGAAGGGCAAAGTCACCCCTAAAAAAAGATAATAGAATCGTTTATATGGTCGTAATTTATTCAAAGAGAAAGTAGTAAGTAGTTATTTGTGATGTAGTTTATTTATTTTCATTCAGAAGCCACAAGTACTCAAGAGATAGCAGGCTAAAGCAATGTATCACACACAGGCACGTGTAACGTATACTCCTGCCTTAACACATTCCAGCTTGATTATTGTTGTTCCAAGTAGCAGCTATTCGTCCAACAGTACCACACATATGAAATGCGGGTGTGGTAATAATGCATCAGATTTCATGTATGCATAATAAATCTAAAAGATGACAAATCTACGACACGGTTTCGAGTTTCGTCTACAACCACCTCACATTACTTGCAACTTCTCTCTCTTCCTCTTATCATTCTAAAAACAACACTCATATCTACATTAAAAAAAAATCAATACTGCAAAGTCATTTTGGGCGAGAAACGTACACGGATTTATAAATAGCATAAGAAAAAAAGGAAATAAAGTTGCTTTAAAAGCTTACCTATGAATATAAATAACTGTATAGATATATATATAGATATATAAACAAACTGTCGGAGAAAAACAACTAGATAATTTGAGACTAGAAAAGGCAGTGCCTTATTTTTCCCCTCAAATTTTCTTCATATCTTTAAAAGTAAAAAAAAGAAACTCACTTGCCAAAATAATATATTTATACTACTAAATTGATAATTTTCTTTTTAAGTGCACTTTCTGTAAATATTCCTTGTATATAGGCGTTTATAAGTATTTAGTTTAAATTTTATTGCCCACTTTTAAAGTGGGGAAATGGAAAAATAAAATATAAACAGTGGCAGAAAAATAAACAGATGATGGATATATATATATATATACATATATACACACACACATTAATTACAGCGTGGAAGACGCATATTAGCCATTCAAAAACACCTAAATACTGATAACTTCACTTGACCATTTATCTTTGGAGTCAAAATTTTCGTCGCACTATCTACGACCTGGTCACTGATACTGCTAAGAATATGTTGATCGAATCTAAAGACCCCGTCTTCGATTAAATGACATACCTAATAATTGTATTTTAGGTACAAGGTCAACCAACATTTTGTAAGAGATAGGTGAGAATAGCTCATTAAATTAATCTCCGTTGCGTGATATTATATTGAGCCTAGGAGGCAAAAAAGCAAATCCAACTTATAGAAGAGCGATAGACGAAATCGACTTCGGCAAGATTAAAGGCTAGAAAAGTAGAGGGCTGATGGTATTTTCTTCATCCTATACACACTCCACCTCACCACTACTTTACATTAGCACAAGACCAGACATTTTGCTAATAGGAAAACAGTCCATTAAATTAACTCCGGAATTTTAACTGGGGTATATTCTATTAGAGCCCGAATGGACGAAAAGTAAGGTCGCGACCGCGATGCGATTTGAACTCAAAACATCAAGGGACTCAACTATATACTGCAAGACATTTTCTTCTGGTCACCACTCGATTATTCATTATTATTAGTATTATTATTAACAAGTACAAAGCTATATTTAGGGAAAGAGATGAAGGCAATAAGTCGTTATAATACATCACTAGTACACATTGTATTAGTGATATATTTCGACCTCCCAAGAATGAAAGGCAAGATCGCACCTTAAAGGATTTGAACTCTGAAAGTAGAAAAGCTTAACCAAACAATGCAAGGAATTTTGCAAGCCGCTCTACCAACTGCCATTCAACTGGTAATTCCCAGAAGGGTAACATTATACTTGACGTATGTATAAGTATGTTCAACAAATTATAGTGAAAGCAAAGTTTCCAAATTCTTTAATAACACACACACAAATTGTTTTTCACAATGACAGAAAATTGGTAGAATCGTCAGAGCGTATGGTATTTAGTAAATGCCTTTCATGTTCTGAGTTCAAGTTTCACCGAAATCCACTTTACTTTTCATCACCCTGAGGATCTATAAAAGTACATGTTTAAGTACTGGAGTTGATTCCTATCATGCATCCTGGATGATAAGGGAATTACAATTCATAGATCATAAAAAAAAAAAGTTGGGGATTTATTGTTGTTGTTGTTTTTCGGGTGGGGTGGGGGGGGTTAATCGTCATTTTTCAGTGACAAGATACAACTTTGTTTACTGAAAAAGTAAATGAGCGATAAAGATGCGCTTCGATAGAGTAAAGTTTATCCATACTAAAGGACAAGACTTTTGAAATAGCAAGTTTGTTCTTCTTTCATAAATTTGCTTTTATCATCATGAAACATTTATTGTAATTTGAATAAAACCGTAGTCTTAATTGCGATATAATCTTGTAATGAAACGCAATAGATATAAACTAATAGGAAACTGAGTCTGGGTCCCGGTTTCAATCCCCGATTGCTGTCACATCATTTATGCTGGAATGCCCTTGAGAAAGGATGCACCGTAGACGGAAAATGTGAGGTCTGTGATAGCAATCAATAATGTACTCTTACGATTGTGAGGTAGGAGTGTGTATCACGGGTTCTTATTCCTATTTATTCTGGAAAATATTTTAGAAATTAAATTAATAATTTTACACTAACTTACAGGTGACGATAAACAAGCAACTACTGACTATTTATAAAAGAAAAATAAAGATTAATTGCAAAATAAAAATAAGTTATAAAAATATGACAAAAAAAAACTTACCGATATCTAATGTTTTTAATCTTTCCTCTTCGAATTTAGTAAGCTCCGTTAACAAGATTTTCCGTTCGTTCGGCTTTAGTGTGTATATGAAGTCTCTTGCATTTTCGTCCTTAAGAAACAAGTGCTTTTGAGCAACCGGCGGCCGAGCCTTACCAAACCTTCCAAGTACTGAACTTGATTTATTATAATGTCTCAGAACTAGCGAAGTAGAGGGATTTACTATCGTATGAACTCTACTTAAAATCGGTCTTATAACTGCCATTTGAAAAGAATTTAAGTAAAAGTAATAAACGCGTGCTTAACAAATGGGAAGACACTTCAGTGTCAGACGACACATCTGCTGAATGAGATTGCTTTATATAGTCGGGGGAGCGCCGCGTAATTGGGAAGAGGAGAAACTTAGTCCAATAATTTTAGCTAATATTTTATTCGACTTCGTTTTAATTGTAGCTAACGAAAATGTTAAATTGATTTTAAAGTTTACATATTTCATTCTTTCTTGGTAAAGAAATATCGAAAGTAAAGTACGAAGTCAACTCTATTCAACGGAAACAAATAATAAGCGGTCCCTCATATAGTTTCAAACGTAAATACAATGGCGAGGTCCACCTCCTTCGTCGCGATGCTAATAGCATTAATTTGCTTGTGTTTAGCGGATGCTCAGCATCCTCCTGTTGTTTTATGGCACGGAATGGGTGAGTTGATTTATGATAGATTATCTGATGTCACTAACGATTCTTGTTTTCATTATAAATAATTGGCTTTTTATGAGTAAACAAATGCTTTGTCTTTTCGAATAAGGATAGACTTTGATTATTTTCTTGGATCATTTAATGTAACTTAAGATTCTCGTTTTCATTATAATTAATTGACTTTTTTATAAATTAAGCAGATGCTTTGTCATTTCTAATAAAGTATGATTATTTTCATTGTGAAATCTATTTAATTAACTGTCTATTTTACTGTATTCGTTAAAAATATGTGCTGTAATTCCTTATTTATATTCCGGTTGTGCTACCCCCATAATATAAAACAAATATTTGATTTACAGTAAATAACACATGAACATTGACCATAATATCTCCTTGCTATAAGTGAACAATATTTCCTTCGTTTCTTTAGAATTCCTATCGCTAGAGCTGTATTATTATTATTGTCGGTGGTGGTGGCGTTGTTGTTGTTGTTATTATTATACTACATTTGTTTGCGAAAATTGTTTTAAAAAGTTCAAGTTTGCAAAATTAAAAATAGTATGCTATGCTCTGACTTCATCCAAATATATATATTTCCTGTTAGACATTACCGTTATATGTGAAACCATACTACAGAATTTATCGATAGGGTTTCAACCAACGTTGTATACATAGACAAACAGATGTAAACACCGTGTTTGAATATTTATGCACTATTTTTGAGGACAGGAAAAGAGAGATTAACCGGATTAGTTTCAATTCTGCGTTGGGATTTCATCAGCGGCGGAATGACCTCAGTGTCCATAGAAGTACTACTTAAAGAAACTACTATTAGTAAAAGTTTAATTAAATCGGATAAAGGGATTTATATATATATATATATATATAATGCACTCTTGGTTAATCCTAGTGATTTTATCCCTTTGCAAACTGGATGGTAGATTTCATCCAGCTGCCGTTTTATACTACTTCCTGGTTCCTTTTGTAGAGGTCAGTTTATAGATCTAGTCAAGTTTCCGGTTTCTTCACTTCTCTACTCTCATTCTTGCCAAACCGTTAAGTTACAGGGGCGAAAACATGCCAACATTGGCTGTCAAGTGATGGTGGGGGGGGACAGAGACACAAAGACACATAAATATATATGCATATACATATATATATATACATATATATATATATATATATATAATTTATTATATAGAAGGAGCTTCTACAGGACTAGAACTGTTTCATTCAAGAGAAATCTTCAGGAAGCTTCCTGAAGATTTCTCTTGAATGAAACAGTTCTAGTCCTGTAGAAGCTCCTTCTATATAATAAATTAATTTTACTCTGCTATGTATTGAGTACCTTATTTACTGTGGTTAACCCCGAATCAACCCGGGACCTACATATATATATATATATATATACGACAGTCTTCTTTCAGTTTCCGTTTACCAAATACACTCACAAGGCTTTGATCAGTCTAAAGCTATAGTAGAAGACACTTGCCCAAGATGTCATGCAGTGGGACTGAACTCAGAACCATGTGGTTAGGAAGCAAGCTATCTTGAAGATATTGTATATAAAGTTAGAATGTTCAAATCCGTCTATATATAAAGAATTGGTTAAAATCTATATTATATAGTCTCTTAAATACAATTGCCTAGAAAAAATAAAAAGGTGGTGGTCATATCAGCATTGCTTTCGATCATAGGTCTGATCAATCAGGACTAGTCTAGAACTAAACTACTCATAATTGATGCCTATGAGTTTCAAGCAAGGACTTTATGTCCTCCATGAAGTTGAAAAATTTCTCACTAGATTTTTTTTTCCCAACCCATCAGTGAATTCATTGTGATCCTACTTGATCAGGATTCCAAAAGGCTTGAGATGATAGGTTTACAGAAAACCTCAGGACTTTTCAGTGATGGATATTCTTGTGTCCAGAGATAGCCAGATTGTAGAAAGAGTTTGAAGAAGAATACCATCTTAATGATAACACAGATTCCTAAGAACTTACACACCTTGGGGCAAGGTTTATCAACATGGAAGACCTTTCAGAGGCAAGTTACAAACTTCTTTGAAACCATCAGAAGAATGAGCAATTCTTTTGGATGATTTCTTAGACCTAATATAACTCTGAATAATTACAACTATACAGATAAATCAGAATAGTCATAATGTGCATAACAGAGGATACAGGTCTGCCAGCAATATATTTGATGTGCATCTGTGAAGCAATCAAGCAAAATTTTATATTACTCTTCAGAAAACTTCAGTTCAGGGCAAAATCTAATTAATCAAAGATCAAAGTACTTTAGAATAGTGTTACACTCTTTATATGGCCGTTGTTGGTGTCACGTAACTGGTACCCATGCTGGTGGCACATAAGAAGCACCTTTTGAATGTTGGGACACACGGAGGCAATGTGGCCAATGCCAGTGTTGTGTAACTATCACCTGTACCAGTGGCACATAAAAAAGCACCTTTTGAGTGCTGGGCCTCGCAGCGGAAATGACGAATGAACAAAACCTTTGGCAATATGCTGTGCTTGAGAAGATAACCCAACAAGCCAAGTGAAATCATAGTTGTGACAGATACTAGTGTCATGCAACAGGTACCCATGCCAGTGACACATATAAGCCCCCATTATGCTCTCGGAGTGATTGGCGTTAGGAAGGACATCCAGCCATAGAAATCATACCAAATCAGACTGGAGTCTGGTGCAGCCCCTCAACTTACTAGCCCTGTTCAAACCGTCCAACCCATGCCAGCATGGAAGCAGGCATTAAATGACAATAATGATGATGATGGTGATGATGATGACAGAACTAAGAATGGGGTTTAGACAAGTTCTTTACAAATGAAATACAATCCCCCCTTCCATCTCAGATTTTAGTAAACTTCATTTTCTGATCATGACATCTTTCCTGGTTGATCAAGGCTGCCTTCTACATATAGCTGCAAAGTCCTAGATAGTACTTTCATCATCTATTGCCTTCCCACTATTATCATAAGCACTTCCCATGGTACTCATGTCTGAACTGGAGAAGTAGCTACAGGTTACCACAAGGTTTGATGTTTGATGCACATACATAATAGAAAAATCCTTGTGGTTTGTAAAATCCTCACATGTAACTTTTCAGTCTCTACTAACATTTCTACTTACTTAACACTTTCAATTGACTGATAAAAATTTTGCTATAAGTGTTTCCATTGAATACTAAGTCTACAATGGCTTTAATGGGTTTGATAAATATTATAACAAGCCTACTTCCCTTTACTACATTATTATCTGTATTGAACAATTCTAACCTGTTAAGGTGAATTGATTTTTCTGGGGTTTTTTTCTTTTCTTTTCTTTTTTTTTTTTTTCAGAAATATTTTTTGTTAGGAAGCATTAATGATTATATTCTATATATTCTAAACTGCTTATATGTGCATCACCATAATCATTTTTATGTGTGACTTTTCCATGCTGAAATGAGTTGGATAAGACTTATTTAGATAGCATTCTAAGGTTGAATGCCCTTCCTGTTGCCAGCCCCTACTTTTTTTTACCAATTAATATTTATTTATTTTCCTACTTCCACTGTCTTTACATGCTGAAACCAACAAAGTCATGAGCTACAAAACTTGTTTACAAGAGTCATAAACACATGATACCACAAGCTAGGTCAATATAAGAACATTCAGAGACAAGCACTTGCACATGTATATATTGTGTGTGTGTGTGTGTCACCACTGTGACAAAGTGTGTTGGTTTATGTCCCTGTCATGTAGCAGTTCAGTAAAAACAACTAATAGAATAAATACCAGGCCTGGGAAAAAGAAAAACCGGTTCCAGTTTATTTGATTAAACCTTTTAAGGCAGTTCTTCAGCATAGCCACAGTCTAATGACTGAAACAAGTAAAAGATAAATGAAATATATATACATATTCTGATATTCATTTAACGTTCCTTTTCCGTGCTGGCATGTGTTGGGCAGTTTGACAGGAGCTGGTAAGACCAAGGGCCACTCTAGGCTCCATTGTTTGTTCTGGCATGGTTTCTATGGCTGGAAGCCCTTCCTAATGTCAGCCACATTACTGAGTGTTCTAGCTTGAGGCTATACATAATGATATATCCAGGCAGGGACTTTTAACTGATGTCATGAAGCAATTTTATTCAAAACAGCAAAACATACACACACGAGGTTCAAGCATTGCAAAATGTATATCATTTAGGCTCAAAATATACTTTCTGTAGCATAGTTATGATGTAAGAATTCTTTTTAGAGAATATTTTCAAAAGAAATATTCCAGCCTTGGGTGGTCACCAATTATAACGGGAAAAGAAGTAAACCATAAGATTTAGTTAAGTTGAATAAGCAACAATTTATTCCTCTCGTTATAAAAATAAGATTAACATATCAGGCGATGTAAGTTATGGTCTTCTTACCCACATCGTAAATCAGGTAGTTCATGAAGGAGTCATACCCAATGACTGGTGTAGCAGCACCATAGTCAACTGCTACAAGGGAAAAGGTGATGCTTTAGATAGGAATAACTACAGGGGTATCAAATTATTGGATCAGGTGATGAAAGTTACAGAGAAGGTCACAGCCCAACTAATTAGGGAGTGAGTTAGCCTAGATGAGATGCAGTTCGGTTTTGTGCCAGGCAGAAGCACCACTGATGCTATATTTCTGGTAAGGCAGCTGCAGGAGGAATACCTAGCTAAAGATAAACCTTTGTACTTAGCTTTTGTTGACTTGGAGAAAGCATAGCGAAGAATTTCGACTAGAAGTTGGAATTCACCAAGGATCAGTCCTCAGCTCCCTCTCATTCATTATAGTCCTCCAGGCAATAACAGAAAAATTCAAGACAGGCTATCCTTGGGAGCTCCTCTATGCTGATGACCTTTCTCTAATAGCTGAGTCACTGCCAGAACTGGAAACAAAGTTTAGGGTGTAGAAGCAAGGTCTTGAATCGAAGGGCTTTAGGGTTAACCTAGCCAAAACCAAAGTCTTAGTAAGTAGGAAGGCTGTCAAATCACAAACTTCTTCAGGTAGATGGCCCTGCTTGATCCATAGAAAAGGTGTG
Source organism: Octopus sinensis (assembly GCF_006345805.1). Classification (NCBI taxonomy): domain Eukaryota; kingdom Metazoa; phylum Mollusca; class Cephalopoda; order Octopoda; family Octopodidae; genus Octopus; species Octopus sinensis. The sequence continues at coordinate 13,037,215 of NC_043015.1, read as the reverse complement.
GGTAGAAACTCCATACGATGTATTTGGTGTAAGCTATGGACACATAAAAAGTGCAGCAATATCAAAGGAAGGCTAACCGGGAAAATAGTTTTTGTGCGTGGCACAGAAAACAGATTCCATCACATGCCAGGGGAAGAAACTAGAAGTAGTTAAAATCTTCTGCTACCTAGACAACCAGGTCTGTAGTGGGGGTGGTTGCTCTGAGAGTATAACAACTAGAGTAAGAATAGCCTGGGCAAAGTTCAGAGAGCTCCTACGTCTGCTGGCAACTAAGGGCCTCTTGTTGCACACACACACACACATGAGCATATGTGTATGTGATTCTTTTGTTTTGGCATTGCATATACTAATTGCAAACAAATACCACCATCATGCAGGTGAGATTGTTCCTTAGCAATTTTCCATGAAAACATGTCCAGACTAAGGGAAAACGTTATGGGCTAGAGTTGGCAATAGGAGAAGCATCTGACTATGGAAAATCTTCTTCAAAGAAATTTATCTGCAAGCATGAAAAAGTAAATGTTAAAACAATAGTGGTGGTGACAGTGATCATCATCATCATCATCATCATCATCAACATCAACTTACATGTATACAAGTACACAGAGAAATGTCTTATTTTTCCCCTTCTGTTTAGGTGACAGCTGTTGTAATCCCTTGTCAATGGGTGGCATCAAAAATTTTATTGAAAAAAGCTTACCTGGCGTCTATGTTAGGTCCTTGATGATTGGAAGTAATATTATAGAGGTAAAGTTACACATTTCCCTTTCCTTTTTGTATATAATCTTGCTTAATGTTCTGCATCAAAAGAACTATATAGCTGTTGTTGTGTGTGTACATACATGTGTGTGTGTGCACGTGTGTTAGTATTGTGTGTGCACACACATGCATATTGCATCCAGAAACCTCATGTACAAAAGTATGAACCGAACAATATTTCATATGAGTCTACTTTATATCTTCAAAGTCCATCAGTTCATGTATGAATAACTTCCTTCTGAACTACTACTACTACTACAACTACCTCCTTTCTTTATTCTTCTTTCTGCCTTCCTTTCCCTTTCCTGCGTTTTTCTTCTTCCTCTCTCTTTTTCCTTCTTCTTTCTGTATTGTCCTCATCTTCATCTTCTTTCATATTAATGCTTGGCATTGTCGTCATATTTTGATTGTGAGTTTAACAAGACCATCCACAGCCAATTCATCAGTCTGTAATTGCTGCCAGATGCTATCGAAGTATTTTCAAGAGAACTATTCCAAGTATGGTTGTGTTGTTAAAGGGCTTGCTTTGCAACCACATGGTTTTGGATTCAGTCCCACTGCATAGCACCTTGGGCAAGTGTCTTCTACTACAACCCCAGGTTGACCAACGTCTTATGAATGAATTTGGTAGATGGAAACTGGAAGCCCATCATATATGTTACAGGATGTTCAGGCTAAATTTGACATCATCATCATCATCATTGTTTAACGTCTGTTTTCCATGCTAGCATGGGTTGGACAGTTCGACCGGGGTCTGGGAAACCAGGAGGCTCCATCAGGCTTCAGTCTGATGTGGCAGTGTTTCTCTCGCTGGATGCCCTTCCTAATGCCAACCACTCCATGAGTGTAGTGGGTGCTTTTTACGTACCACCGGTACAGGTGCCAGTGGAGGCTGGCAACAGCCACGATTGATTGGTGCTTTTGATGTGCCACCAGCATGGAAGCCAGTCAAGGTGGCGTTGGCATCGGCTACGTTCAGATGGTGCTTTTTACATGCCACCGGCACGGGTATCACAACCACAATTTCCATTTGGGAAAAAAAAAACACAATACCCCATCCAAAAAGAAAAGTTTTTTTTTTATCAAAACATATCACCTAGATTATGGCTGGAAGATAACAGTTTACTCACATTAATCACTCTCAGCTTCCACCAGCACTTCAAGATGGCTCTGGAACATGGCGCATGTGTTCCTCACTGTATCTATGGGAATGTCTTCTTGATCTTGGTCACCATCTCAGCCTTGATGTTGCAAGCAGAGTGGTTGGTATCTTTCTCAACCACACCTCACACATAGAAATCCATGGGATTACAATCGAGAAATTAGGAGGCCAGAAATCAGTACTGGTAAAGTTGTAGAAATTTTCTGACAACTACTTCTGACTTTTCCCAGAGCTATACCAAGGAACCAAATCCTGCTGCCACACATATGGCCTTCCAGCAGAGTCCTCTTCAGCCAGAGATTGACTACAGTCTCCAACAGCTTCACATGGCCATCTGAATTGAGCCTAGGGATATATTCTTGCATGCAGACATAGTCAGAATGCCTGCTGTGTTCCTTCCTGTCAAACAAAACTATGTAGTCTCCATTGCAGCTATCCATGTCATGTTTTACAGCCTTTATGATGTTCACAGAGCATTATGTAGCAGATTTGATATTTGCATTTTGATACTTAGCACAAATCTTCATGATACAGACAGCTCTTTTCTAATATTCAGGTGTCTTCCAGTCCTCCATATCAGCTAACTTTTTCTCAACTGCAGCTTTATTCCTTATGCTTTCCTATACCATCAACTGCTTACCAGTACATCAAGCAGGTCCTGAAAAAAAGTCAAAAACGTTTCAAAATCAGCCTAAACTGCCTCTGTGTGTGTGTGTGCACACATGACAACTTGGCAACTGTTGGTTTGTTTACATCCTTGTAATTTACCAGTTTAGCAAAAGGTGCCAATAAAATAAATACCAGACTTTAAAATAAGTACTGGGGTCTAGCTGTTTTACTAAAACCTTTCAATGTGGTGCTCCAGCATGGCTACAGTCAAATGACTGAAACAAGTAAGAGATAAACAATTAAAGATAGTCATTGTTTTAAGTAGCATCCCAGATTAAATTAAACTATTGCAATCAATCAGTTTTTTTTTAGTTACGGGATGTGTACGTGCATATGCTCAAAAACAATTGAGCATAATGTGTGAAACTACTTTTATATTACACAAGTTGTCTTATCAGTAATGCAGCATTTAAACATGTTTCATATTGGAAAGCCTGACCACTTGTGAAGCTCATATTTCTTGTGGACAAAATGTAAAGCCAGTTTTTGCACATAACTATGGCTTTGTGCAAAATGTGTATTCATTACAAGAGTTTAAAAGATACTGTTAAAAGCATTTGTGAGAAAAGTTATTGTTTTAGATGTATAGCTTTCAGTAGTAATCAAAGTACAGATTTATGGATTTTATTCTCCTTAGATGCGTCAAACTATTCAATATGGTCAATTCTTTGTTTTTGTTTTTTTTTTGTGTTATAATTGTTTCTTTCTGTGAAAATTCGATATCTCTGGTCATCATCTTTGCTGCTGTTGCTGCTACTACTGCTAATCTGACTCACCTGTTGCTTATGTCAGCAATACTGTTGTGCAGTTTCTTGTAGCTTAGTAATTATCCACCTGGTGACAACAGCATGCAGAAGCTGTAATGGCACATATTACAGCTGCACAGTTATGCAGAATCCGTGATATTTTTCTTTTATTGATTATTCGGAGAAAGAGGGGCAGTATCTATGACCTTTGTAATCTCTCCCACCTCTTGAGAATGATGCAATTTATGTTTAGTTTGAAAATCTGTAGTTTAAGACCTAGTGACGAAAAAACAAATTGAATATAGTAGGGAAGGAATTTGCGAATTGGCACTGATGTTAGGTAGCCTATAACAGAAGTAACAACTCTTTGTGCCATTGTACAAAATCAGTGACTCTCTGTGCCATTGTACAAAATCAGTGACTCTCTGTGCCATTATACAAAATCAGTGACTCTCTGTGCCATTATACAAAATCGGTGACTCTCTGTGCCATTATACAAAATCAGTGACTCTTTGTGCCATTGTACAAAATCAGTGAGTCTCTGTGTCATTATACAAAATCAGTGACTCTCTGTGCCATTATACAAAATCAGTGACTCTCTGTGTCATTATACAAAATCAGTGACTCTCTGTGCCATTATACAAAATCAGTGACTCTCTGTGCCATTATACAAAATCAGTGACTCTCTGTGCCATTATACAAAATCAGTGACTCTCTGTGTCATTATACAAAATCAGTGACTCTGTGTCATTATACAAAATCAGTGACTCTCTGTGTCATTATACAAAATCAGTGACTCTCTGTGTCATTATACAAAATCAGTGACTCTCTGTGCCATTATACAAAATCAGTGACTCTCTGTGCCATTATACAAAATCAGTGACTCTGTGTCATTATACAAAATCAGTGACTCTCTGTGCCATTATACAAAATCAGTGACTCTCTGTGTCATTATACAAAATCAGTGACTCTCTGTGCCATTATACAAAACCAGTGACTCTCTGTGCCATTATACAAAATCAGTGACTCTCTATGCCATTATGCAAAATCAGTGACTCTGTGCCATTATGCAAAATCAGTGACTCTCTGTGCTGTTACACAGAAGCAGCAATTCTGTTCTGTTACACAGAAACAACAACCTTGTGCCATTACCCAGAAGCACCCACCCTCTGTGCCATTGCATAGAAAAAGTGACTCTCTATACGACTATGTAGGAGAAAATTTCAATATAATGGTTTCAAATTTTGGCACAAGGCTTGCAAGTTCAAGGGAAAGTTGATTTCATCGACCCCCAGTACTAACTGGTACTTATTTTATCGACCCCGAAAGGATGAAAGGCAAAGTCAACCTCAACAGAATTTGAACTCAGAACATAAAGGCAGACAAAATGATGCTAAACATTTTGCCCAGCATGCTATCAATTCTGCCAACTTGCAGCCCTTGAAAGTTCTAATATAATATATCGTTCAACATATTTTTTCATTTAGCTTTTGCCAATAATTTTTTTCTTTATATGTAGTTGTCAGATAATTTCTGTTTTTGATATACAACATGTGATTGTTGTAAATATTATTCTTTGCACTTTATAAATTCCTATAAATTTATTTTTTATTGTTGTTAGCACCTGTCTGTCACTATACATTCTAGAATTCGTAATATAAACAACAAATTAGGTTTTTAAAGGAAGAATTTAAATGGTGTTTTAGCTAGAAATGTAGCACAAAGTGACAAGAAGTCCTGTCTTTGCTTATGTGACCGAATTTCTCAACATAAGTTAATTTATGCCATATAATTGTACTAAGTTACTAATAAATATATCGGCCGTTTTTTTGTGCTTCTTACTATTTTACCACTCTCTCTCTCTCTCTCTCTCTCTCTCTCTCTCTCTCTCTCTCTCTCTCTCTCTCTCTCTCTCTCACACACACACACACCAAGGGTTTTCAATAAGAAATAGGAACAGGAGAATTTTGGCATCCCACCTTAACGAGCATGATAAGCGAGCAGAAATTTGCTCCCCTCCACACCTATGGTGTGTGGTGGAGAGGGCTCTCTCCACCTTGTTCCCTACTATCTATGCCTCTCCCCTCCCTCTCTTTCTGTTTCTTTCTTTACTTCTCTGTCTTTCAATCTATCACTTTCTCTCACTCTTCTTGTCCATGTCTGCCTCTCTTTTTCTTCATCCCTCTCTCTATTTCACTTTCTCACCCACAATCGCTCTAGCAAATGTTGATCCGTCTCCAACTCTAATTGCAGTTTATATTCAGCTCTTTTGATCCAATTTCAATCAGTAGGATGTTGAGTTATACTTAGCCAAGAAAAGGCTTAAGAAAATGTATATTATTTATATAAGTAGAGATTATTACCTTTTGGATCATATACTGTTTTCTTTTGTTTTTTGTTATACTTTGTCAGGGTATGATTATTTAAAATCAGGTTTACACTATTACTAATTTTTTTGTTTTTGTTTTTCTGCTTAAATTAAAGAAAATTGCATCTTGTTCACTCAATATCTGACATATTTTCAGAAAACCAATCATCAATGGGTCTGTTTTATGTGATCTTCTTTAGGGTGATTTTTTTATGACTTTCTTTTGGTAGATTTCATCTCTAACTCTTCAAACAAATTATAATATAATGAAGTCATTATGTGTAATGAGAATGCAAATTAGAATGCATCTTCTGCCATTCTTTGAGGTAATACATTCACCATTTTGTCTGATGAGACTACAAAATATTTACATGACTTTCAGTAATATATTTCTTAATAAATTTTAATGATATTAAAAATAAGAATAACAAAAAAGAAAAACAAAACATCACATTTTATACTGACTTGTAATTCCCATTTGTTTTTATGTCTGTTATTTTTTAACCCTTGGTCAGTAACACCCGTGATTCAAGCCCTAATCCAACTATGACCATTGCATCTTTTTATATGTCTAGAACTAGTATGTCTACTGTCTCTTTTCTTTTTAATACTGAGTTATGATTTGGGGGAGATTGGCTGCTATTTCTAGCAGATTGAGAGACTGCATCAAGGCTATGTATGAACTCCTGCTAATACAATGGTATTTATTTCAACACATTGTCTTACATCAAGAATCTTGTGGAAAAATACTAAGAAAATTAATTTTTCAATAATGAGACTTATACATACTAACAGACACTGTAAAAACAAATCAGTTTTACCCTACATTTATTTGTCTTGAATCATTAAAAATACTCCTCCAGTGAAATCAATGATAATTCTTCGAAATTTTATTCAAAAATACTATTTATAGAATCACACTGTATTGCACTTTGTGTAAATATCTTCTACTGTAGCCCCAGGCCAACTAATGCCTGAGAGTGAATTTCGTAGGTAGAAACTTTATGAAAACTCATTGTGTGTGTGTGTGTGTGTGTGTGTGTGTGTGTGTGTGTGTGTGTGTGTGTGTGTGTGTGTGTGTGTGTACCATTGCTTGACGACCAATGAATTTTTTTTCTTACATCCTGTAACTTAGTGGTTCAGCAAAAGTGACCTACAGAATATGTACCAGACTTCAGAAAACCAAAAGGACTGGAGTCAATTTGTTCAACAAAAACACTTCAAGGTGGTGTCCCAGCTTGGCTGAAACAAGTAAAATATAGAAGATAAAAGAAAGAAGGAAAGAATATGACAAATATCTGAGAAAAGTTTGATTCCTGATGAAAATTTGACTGACTTTCAAGTTACCTGATTAGAAACCATATTTCTCTCAAATAACACCTTAACATCTTGAATAAGGAGAATGCATTGGATAATATAATTCTTATACATTGCAAAAATATACACTACCAGGTCCAGAATGCTTTGATCAAAGGCCAGAGCTGTCCATTAGCTAAACAACAAGAAACAAAAACAGTTCCAGGCATGAACTGAACATAAAGAAATGAAAATGAATCAAACAAAAAGTTTTCTTGTTTTTGTTTACCTTTTACTTGTTTTAGTCTGCGGTCATGCTGGGGCACTGCCTTGACAAATTTTTCAGTCGAATGAATCAACCCCAGTACTTCTTAATTTTTTAAGTCTGGTACTTATTCTATTGGTCTCTTTTGCCAGACTGCTAAGTTACTGGGACATAAAAACACTAACACGTGTTGTCAAGCAGTGGAGGAGGGACAAATACAGACAGAAAGACCACACAGACCAGAGGCTTGAAGTGTTTGGATTGCAAGACAGTGGGAAATCAGAGGAAATCATGATGCAGCAGAAGAGAAATGTGTTCGCATGGATGATAGCTTACTTGCAATTAGTGATTCTCAAAGTGCCACTGTGAAAGGTTGCTAAAGCACACATGCACAGAGTTGGATTCTTCTGGGAGGCCTGCCAGAAGTTCCCTCATGCGCATGCGCAGAAAACTAGCAGCAGCGAAATTTCCTCGTATCGTTCTCTCGAACGTCAGTAGCTGGACAAGACAGACATGTTTTATCAGCTCTCTCAAGCTGCTACCTCGTGGCGTATCTCCACTCTACTTGACTACTGCGATAAGCTCCTAGGCTGCCAATTCACCCAGAAAGAAGAATGTATATATTCTAAATCAAGAAATAAATATTTATACTGTTGAAGTCTTGACTCTTTCCTTCGATTAATATTTTAATGTAAAGGAAGCGAGCTGCACCCATCCAGTGCGGGGACCTCTCATCCTGTTACAAATGCATGGAAGAAGGAGAACCTGCCTAATGTGACCCACAAAGGGGCCAGCTATTCGAATTAACAGTAGCTTAGTAGATAAAACAATTAAGGATATGGAGACAGGGAAAGATTCCAGCCCATTGGAAATCACTGCTGAGATGCTTTGAATATCTGGTGGAGTGGGATATGATCTGGTCACCTGTATAGTTAATCAGGTTGTCTATGGGAGTCATACCCAATAACTGGTGTAGCAGCATTATAGTCACTGCTACAAAAGCAAAGGTGATGCCCTTGATAGAAATAATTACAGAGGCATCAAATTGCTGGACCAGGTGGTGAAAGTTGCAGAAAGAGCCATAGCTCAATTAATTAGACAGGCTCATGGTTGCTGGTGCCATATTAAAAAGAAACACCCATACTGGTGCCACATAAATGCACCCATGCCAGTACTATGTGAAAGCACCCAGTACACTCTGTAAAGTGGTTGGCATTAGGAAGGGCATCCAGCTGTAGGAACCATGCCAAAACAAACATGAACCTGGGCAGCTCTTCAACTGGCCAGCTCTTGTCAAACCATCCAATCCATGCCAGCATGGAAAATAGACATTAAATGATGATGATATGACAAGTTTCTTTCAGTTTCCATCTACCAAGTCTACTCACAAGGCTTTGGTCAGCCTGAGGCTATAGCAGAAGACATTTGCCCAAGGTACTATGTCTGTTTGTTATTGTTATTTTTTTATTTACTTTTTATTCATTCTATTTATTTTTTATCCTAGCTGACAATATCCTTTTATACTATTAAATGGGGGTTATATGGTTAAACACAGCTAAGATACTTCTCTAGTATCTGTTATCTGAACGAGTTACAGATATAACATGACAAAGAATTCAAAATTTAAAGAAAATATAAAACTGAAGAACTAACTTTTGGTGACTTCTATTTGGTTTTATTCTATTTTTACTTATTTGGTTGGGAAGGAGAGTTGCACAATGACCATAGAATTAAGAGAACAAATTAATTTTATTTTAGTTGTGTGGCTATGATGATAGGTTTGTTGATACTACATAGTTATTTCCCAAATTGCCAACTTACTATTAACTATTTAAGCAATTTTGTCTAATTTTATTTCTCAATTACACATAAATCAGCTTTGGTCTGGTTTTTCTCTACTAATCTCAACCTTGATGCATTTATCATGTTCTTAGTGGCTATTTTTATCACAATGATATCAACCTGTCTTTGTTTAACTCTCTGAACTTGCAACTAAGCTTTAGCAGGCCTGATTTCATTTGCCCAAAGAAGAAGCACAGGTTGGTGATCACGTGGGTTTGTGTTTACACCTCATTAGTTAGCAAAAATATTGTTATTTCCAGCCATAAACACAAAACCATGTGGCTGCTTGCTTTTCCATTTTCTAGGCATATAGTCTACTGAAGTCATGCCCGCTAAAATATACTTTCAGTTTCAAAGGGTTAAGTCTTAGTTGATTCATTGCTTTAAATTAAGTCCAAACTCTAGGTATTTGTTTATCAGATGGATTTTTTTCTGTTTTATATTGCTTGGTTATCCAGTGTCCATTCGTTATAAATCCTTTTAATATTTAGATTGTAGTGTCTTCTATTTGGAACAATAATAGAGAATAATGGTGATTTTAGTCAGCATTGGTAATCTTCCAGCCTTAAGCAATTATTTTCTCTTTTAGTATCAGACATTGGATAAAGCTATAACAAATGAGTTAACTTATTTATCTATGTAACTAGTTCCATTGCTAATATCCTTGAGAATAATAAGAAGCATGGAAATCTGATTTGTTCCTTTCCAGTAATGTCAGTAAATTAATTTAATTATTTATTTATGTAATGTATACTCTTTTACTCTTTTACTTGTTTCAGTTATTTGACTGTAGCTATGCTGGAGCACCGCCTTTAGTCGAGCAAATTGACCCCAGGACTTATTCTTTGTAAGCTCAGTACTTATTCTATCGGTTTCTTTTGCCGAACCGCTAAGTGACGGCGATGTAAACACACCAGCATCGGTTGTCAAGCAATGCTAGGGGGACAAACACAGACACACAAACATACACACATATACATACATACATAAATACGACGGGCTTCTTTCAGTTTCCGTCTACCAAATCCACTCACAAGGCTTTAGTCAGCCCGAGGCTATAGTAGAAGACACTTGCCCAAGATGCCACGCAGTGGGACTGAACCCGGAACCATGTGGTTGGTAAGCAAGCTGCTTACCACATAGCCAAATAAAACTCTCTTCAACAACTACAGGTTTTAAGTGCTATTGCTTGGCTTTAATGTTATGATGTGAAGTGCTTTAGAGATAAAACTCCTGGAAAGGATTCCACTGTCACAGTTTATATCACTAACTGATCTGGCACCTACTCTCAGCAACTAAGTGAACTGAAACCATAAAACTCTTGCACACAATTTATCAAAAGACTGTCAAATTTTGATCAGAAATTAATTTCTTTACTCTCAGCTAGATTTTCACACCAAATCTATGGAAACAGCATTATGAATAGTTATCAATAAAATACAAATATTTGATGTTTTAACTGACTTTCATATATGTTTATCAGATTTTAATACTGATTCACTCCATCATCTTGTTAATATAATATATCACTCTTGTTCAATGTTTCATCGTTGTACTATAATTTCATAACCTAGATTAATTGAGTGTTGTAATCTTTTATATTTACAATGTTCCATCAGAATAATTCCTGATTTCTCAGTATAGATTAAATATTTTGTCTACTGTATCGGTTTCTTTGTTCAGTTTGTGGAGTAATGAAGTTATTCAACATGATATGCTTTAGTGTAATTTATTTATTTAATTGAACAGAGTTCCTTTTTCAGAGGCTTATTTTCTTAGTGGATTTTGTGAAAACTATAACTTAATTTTAATAGAATTCATTGAAGTGTGGTTAAGAAGTACACTTTTACAACCACATGGTTTTAAGTTCAGTCCCACTGCACAGCTCCTTGGGCAAGTATTTTCTACTATAGCTCCAGGTTGACCAATGCCTTGGGAGTGAATTTGATAGATGGAAACTGTGTGGAAGCTCATTGTGTGTGTGTGTGTGTGAAAGCGAGCATGTGCACATGTTCATGTTTGTCCCCCATCACCACTTGACAACCTGTCTTAGTTTGTTTACATTCTCATTACTTTGTCGCTCAGCAAAAAGAGACTGCTAGAATAAGTACCAGACTTGGAAAATAATTAATGGATTCAATTTGTTCGAATAAACCCTTCAAGGTGTTTACCTAAACCCTCCAAGATGCAGTCTAATGACTGAAATAAATAACAGATAAAAGACAAAATATATTTCACTTAATTACATTTTTTTTTTCAAGTCTAAAAATT